>NW_009920952.1:0-53907 GCF_000696875.1 Nestor notabilis
GGTGAGGGGAGCGGGGTCGTGCTACTCCCGTCCCCTTGATGATAGAAGGGCGACGGGCGGGTGGCACCGAGTGCGGCAGCCTGGGGATGGGGAGAGCTGGTTCACCTCCAGCGTGAACTACCCCAGCGTGACGAGGCGTTTAGATATGGGATTGATTTCTAAATTCCTTCCACTTTGTGAGCGTGTTGAATATTTATTTCGGATCGTGTCTCCGTCGCTCCTTTTCGTTCCTTTTCCACCTTCCGCTCTTCTTTGCTGGCAGCGCAGAGATGATGTGATAAACTGAGGAGATACTGGACTCCTGTAAATACAGCTTTTTTGGTTGTTAATGTAAAGCACCATGACGTGTTTTAATTGGGATATACCTCTCAGTTTATATTTGCCTTCCCAAGCCGGGCTGCGGTTTTGCTAGGAAGGACAGTTGTCAAGTGGTAGGTGCAGGATGAAGGCATGATGTAGTAGAGATGATACAGAATTAGGGAGAAGATTAAGCTCAAGTTGTGACTGCAGCGGGTGATTTGTGTGATGACTACTCTGAAGCCAGGTTGATGGCTGGACTTTGGTTTTTTTCATTTCTTTCTCTTTTTCCTAGAAAGAGAAGCAAAATATTGTCAGTTTCCTTTCACAGTGATTGTAGGGCCAAATGAAAGCGTTCCCCTCGAAACAAGACCCCCTAAGAAGGGTCAGAGCGCGTAGGAAAGAAAGGAGTGGGACATGGGTTCATGGTATCAGTGTGGAGGGAAGTACAAAGGGTCCCAGTCTTATTTTTGCTTTCAGTCTCGTAAGTGGAGAGTGCGCGTGTGTTTCCAGAAGGCAAGAAGGGATGAGATCTGTGATGAGGTTATTCGGTCTGTGAAGATGGGAGAGAATGTTTAACCAGTGATAGAGAATACTTAAAATGCTCCTGTAGAAAGAGCTTGGTTTCTTTTCAATTGTTGAATGACCAGCTGTCCTCTAGAGAGAAGACTTTGCATATTTTGGATCATTTACAAAACATGTTAATTACAGTGAAATTAGAGATGTATTTTATTATGTAATAACTTGTCCTGTGTTGAGGTAGTGTGGCTGACGTTCTTGAAGAGGAATATATTGAAATGCTTTCTTACAGCCATAACCTGACATACACGTATTTAGATTTATGCTTTTTGGAAAACTGGGAAACTGATTTTTTCTGGAATAGGGAAGAGGAGTCTTGGGAGGCACAACCAGGTAGAAGTGGATGTATTTTGGGTTGGATTTGTTTTTGTTTCTTCTCTGAGCTTTGTTCTTCTTCTTTGTATGAACCAAAGCTTATAAAATCAGTATTGAACAGCTCACTTGTGTTGTTTTAATTCAAAATACAGAGGAGGACTCCATGCAGTTTTATACAAATAGAGAATGAAAAAAGGTGGTTATTACCACAGTCCGCATGCAGTCCTTAAGGACAGTCTAAGATAATAGGAGATGGATACAGACAGATGGTGAGTGAAGGAAAAGAATGAGGCACTCTTGGTCAGCCTGATGGATTCTGGCCACTGCACAGCAATGCCCTGACTGTTGGCAATTTATCCAAGCATTGTGACAACAGAGAGCTTTAAGGGGGAGGTGAGAATGAAAGAACGAAATTGTATTGTGAGTGTTGACTGCAAGGTGCATTATGGGTCACAGCATGGACATGTTGAAATTTTAAACAAGTAGTGAATGGAGAACATCAGTGAGGCGATAGGCTCTGGCCTTTGGAATTGACTGAGAGATCATAGAGTGGAATTATTGTAGAGAAGAGGTCCAGTGTGAGGGGATTCTGGGTTTAGTGATGCGAGTGTCCTAGCAGCAAATCTGTCTGTGTACACACCTTGCCTTAACAGTGCCAGAACTACATAAACTCTTGCACAGGATCTGTATACAAAGCTCTATGTGGGAATATATTGATTAGTTGGATACTGGTCATTTTGATTATAATACTGGTTATTATCCCAAAGTTTTTATGTCTAATTAAATCCAAATTATGTTCAAAACAGTAGCCTTGGATTTTATGGTGAAGATAGGCTTGTGATTTCTCGGAAGCTTGTGGAAGAGTAATTGTCCAGAAAGTCATGTAGTGAAGATGGGCTAATTCTACTATAATCCTTTAGTGTTTTATTGCTGACAGGAGGTTTTGTTGTGGATAGTCTTCAAATCTCCTAGAGGAGGCTCAGAAAGTGACTGAGACTTGAACTTGATCTGCGGGATGGTAGGCAGTGTGGTGATGGGGCCATTGATGTAGACATTACATTGGTCTGTATTTGTCTGTAGACAAGCCACTCCCTTTTCTTTCTGTGTCAGTTGGTGCTTTGAGATTTTATTGTCAAATACAGAAATTGTTACAAAAGTCAGTGGAGGCATTGATCACTTTAATAGAGAATTTGAAATTCAGTGCTAAGGTGAATGTATCTTTGTCTTCTCCCCCTCCCCCATTAGCAATATCATAGCTGCTTCAAAATAATCAATTGTGATCTCTTACATGTGGAAGTTGCTAGTTCATAGTATTAGAGCTGTGGCAACTTCAACTCATTTGACTTCTGCTTAAGAAGTGGAAAATCGGTTCTTTAAATTTTTGGCAGTGTTTATGCAAATTATAATTGATACTTAGCTCAATTACTGTAGCAACAGGGAATGTTACATAAACTGTTATTCTCCCCTTGAGTCTGTGATACAGTAAGTATATCGGAGCACAGCAGCTTAAAATTTTGTGGAAGATCATAGGAAATACAGCAAATATGCAATAAATGAACCTGCAGCAGTGAAAGTAAAAAAAGTTAGTTTGGGCAAAAAAAGGTGGGTTTGTTTTGTTTTTTTTTTTTTTTTTTTTATCAGTGGTTGTTCTTTTTGAATTTTCCCACTGAGTAATTCAATTTCTCAACCCTCTAGTCAATCAGTTACCTAGTAAGGTGATGTGTTTTTCAAGAGATACTGTTCCATTAAATAGGAAAATAAATTGATATAAGAAAATCTAAGTATAAATTCGAATACTACATCAATCAGTTTAATATTTTTTCTGCGATTACGATTCTACTTTATATAATAAGAACACAGTTTTTAAGCATAAATGTGTAAGTTGCTCACTTAAATCTGCTTGTGTTACTACAGAAATCATATAACTTTACTTGACCAGAAGGGCTTATTCTTCTAATAACTTGGAGAAATCGTGAAGTTATTCCTATGTCATAATTTGTCATCTTAAAGAGAAGGGGAAGATACGTGTTTTTATTTAGTGGGATGTTTTTGTGGTACCTGGCAAAATGTCAGTCATGGGTTAAATTTATTCTGCCTATTCAATGTACTAGTGCTGTGTTCTTTGTTACCAAGTTCAGTCTCAGTATAAACTGTGCAACAGAGTAATTCTCTGGAATATATTATCTGATGTACTTGATGCTATAAGAAAACATGTTTGCAGTCTGTATTGATGTATGTGGGTCTTTCATAAAAAGCAGAGAATAGTTAAGCTGGACAGGGTGCTGTGTTTATGAAGTTTTCATGTTTCTGCATTACTTTTGTTCAGGAGTATCCTAAAGAAGACTTTAACTTATGATGGTGTAACAAGACCAAGCAATTATGTGAATTACTGGTATACTAACATAAATTCCAAACATTGTCTTGACCTGTCCAGTTTCTTTGAGGCTGTCCTGTATAAGTCTATTCTAGAATGATCTTTTGTTTGTTCCTCATGATCATTGCTCTTTTAGAAAAATCAGCTTTTCATTTTGTGCAGTGCATGGAGCTTTCTAGAGTAACTGAATGCTTGTGTCTGTTAACTCTTTCTTGGAAGCATCAGAAAAAATTACCAGACAGAGGGATTTCAGGCAGGAAGTATCTAGCAGGAACAGATTCGGGTCCCATCATCAAAGTTAGAATGCAAAATTGAGTGAAAGGCCAATTCTCTGTGCCTTGTTCAGCGTTCAGAAGGGAGCGTAGGATTTCTGTGTACAGTGTTGTCCAGATTCTTCTAAAAGACTCTGTATTTCTTAGCTTTTCAAGATTATTATGCTTTACTTGTCATCTCTAGAGACTGGAAAGGGAGAGTGAGCTTCTGATTTTCATCTCGTTGTGGTCTTCAGGTTGCCATGACTGTATTGCTTTTTATATACAGAAACAGCCTTCTGTTGTTTGTGAGTGGAAGGATGGGAATGGATTTTTATTCCTGTTCTTAGTATTGCATCCTTCTGATTACTAGAAGTACCTGCTTTCAGCTCCTGCAGGTAGCTTTATTTTATTTTAAACAGACAGATAGGTGAAAACTACTTGTTTCTCAGTAATTTTACTACAGGTCCATAGATTGATGAGTTTCATAGTTTTTTCCACATATTTGTTAATTTTGCTTAGACCAAGTAGCTGTAGATTTGGAAGCATCTTGCAGTAGGTTGGACAAGAGAATAAGATTGAATAAGAGAAGGATGCTAGAATTAGCACACCAGTTTTAAATTGCAGAAATAGTGGTCCTTTATAAATAGTAACTTGGTGGTTAGAGCTTTAGTAATAATCTCTATTCTCTTTTCTGAAGATGTGTATCACCTTAACAAAGGCAACTGATATTTGTAAAATGTGTTTAACCATCAGAAATGTGAGTATCAGAGTTGTTTTCAACCTTTCTGTTCCTTAAACTTGTTTCTTTTATAATTCAGAAGAGGTGATTAAGCTTAGCATTGATGGAACACTTCTTCAGGCATGAAAGCAGATATTGATTAGCTCCAGTGAATATTAGACCAGCACTTCATGAAGGTGCTGACAAGTTGAAACTCTTTAAAAATACTGGGAAACTAGTAAAACAGTGGAAATGGATACATGAACAATATGCTATAGTATCTTACTCCTAAGTGCAGTGAATGAATACGTAGGTATATCTGACCTGCCAGGCTATGGCAAGATGTCAGAAAACATGTGTGATTTTAAATTGAAGTAGTATGCTGTGGTGGGTTAACCTTGTCTGTCTGTGAGGTGCCCACCAAGCTGTCTTGCTCTCGGTCCTCAACAGAACAACAGGAGACAGTAAGGAAAAAAAAAAAAAAGCTTGTGGCTTGAGATAAGGAGAGGGACATCACACACCAATTACTGCCATGGGCAAACCAGACTCGACTTGGGGAATATTAATTTAATTTATCACCAATTAGAAATAGAGTAGGATAGTGAGAAACCAAAACTAAAACCACTTTCCCCCCCAGCCCTCCCTTCTCTGAAGCTCATCTTCACTCCTTCATTCCCAACTCTTCTAACTCCTTCTCCCAAGTGGTGCAGGGGGATGGGGAATGGGGCTTGCAGTCAATTCATAACACACTGTCTCTGCTGCTCCTTCCTCCTCATGCTTTTCCCTGCTCCAGCGTGGGTTTCCTGCAATGGGACACAGTCATCTAGAAAGTGTTCCAACATGGGTCCTTCCCACAGGCTGCAGTTCTTCAAGAACTGCTCCAGTGACACCAAATATTTTCAATATTTATGACAAATATAGGAAAAAAGCTCTTGAATGTATGTTGCTTATGTGTCTTTGATTCTAATTTTCTGAAATAAAATTCCATGATGATAATTCAGTCACTATATATGCCCGTTGGAGTTGTAACTATATTAAATGGTTGCACCAATTATTATTGCATATTTCTCTCTACTCAAGGTTTACAGTGAGCTTGTTGTTAGGTTGGTAAGTTTAGTGACTGTAATGTAGGTATAGGCCATCTTGTCTGTTTCCTTTCAAGTGTGTCAGTATAGTTGACAAAGTTGGTGAAGTATTTATTACTCAACCAATCTACTTTTCCTTTGTATCAACTGTGCTGTGTTTTACCAGGAAAGCTAATTTAATGCATTTATAGTGTTACAAGTTCAACCTGGAGTTCAGGAAGAGTGAGATTGATTCTGTATTGAGTGGGTGTGGATATAGCATAAGCCATTTTATTAGTGGTAATGGGAGTTGCTGGTGGTAATACTGCATTGTGTAGGTACAAAAATACAATCTGTAAATATTCAAATAGCTAATACAAAGTAAGTGGTATGACCCTGTTAGTTACAAGTGGTATTCTAGTTGTTATCTTCTACAGTTAATTTTCAGATTGTGGTTACTGAATTACACTGATCAAGAATTGTAATTCCAAGTAGCAAGCTTCTACATCCTACAGTTAATAAGCTTTCTAAAATTTATTGTCTGTTGCTCATGTTTTACTTGCATTTGCAGTCATTAATCTTTGTGGTTTAGTGCTGTAGGTTTTAAGGCAGGAAGTGGTTTACCACCGTGGTGCACCATGTAAGACAAGTGCTTCACCAGTCAGTGCTTTAAGCAAGTGATATCTTACTCCGTTATGTTCAGCGCAATATTTTATTGAAAAATACATTTATTTAAGTACCATGTTTTGCAACAAATTTTCAGTAGTCTACGTCTTGAGTCTGGTGGCCCATTTATCTTGGATTTTATTTTCAAGTACTGTGTTTTCATGCTTAATTGTACACCTGAAATTAACCTCTTGCATAGTAAATTTTGTTGGATACCTGTACCTGAAACTTTAGACATTGGGCTACTCACACTTTATGAAGCAAAACTGCATGTCAGTAGATGAAGCATGTAATCACAACACGCTGAATTTAGGTGCATTTCCTCTTTTCAGGGTTCTTGCAGGTTAGATCAGCAATTTTTTCTTGAAATGAAATTTTCTTGACTAATATGTTCTTTTAAACGAGTTGTGCCTTTTTCAGTGAGAAACCTTAATTTTCTGGCTTCCAGTGCAATGAACAAGTTGCTCTGACAAATTTATAGTGATACGCTCTGAACTATGGACTCCACATGCTATTCACTTTTCTTGCAGCTTGTTTCCCAGTAGACGTAATTGTAATATCTATTCTTAATGGTCTTTCAGTTTGAAATATAAGTGCTTGTTTTACTGTTATTTGCGTAGTGTTATTGTAGTGAAGTTGTTTTATGCTCAGTTCGTTGTGGGGTAAGGAACAAATATTACTTGGTTTGGGTAGCCTGTGTGTTGGTTATGCACATAGCCAAAACTAGTTTTGTGCTGAACTCATGAATTTAGTATTTTTTGTTAAAGTTAAAAACTCTTCTAGATACATGTGAATGTTTTTATTATTAGAGTATTTTGTAACTTCGTTGTGAATTTACTGCTTTAATTTTTATGAACTCTGTCAGAATTGTTGGGAATAACTTTGGGGTCTTTTATCTATTTCTGAGCTGTTTGCTGTTCTGTCAAAGCTGATTTACACTATAGATAATACTAGTTTTTTAGAGCTGTAGTCTTAGAAGAGTAGATCATGGCTATTAAATTGCTATTTCAGCTGATACTATTAACAGATTTTAGGGAAGCCTGGGATGTTTTTGTTTGAAGATGCTTATTTCAACTTGCATGCCATCATTAAATGGATTTTAATTCTTTTCAATTTTCAAATTTAATATTTACATGAATAAACAGATGAGCTTCAGAAGAGCTATTTCCTACATTGCGAACTACTGTTCTGTAATGTTTGCAGGACTGTCATATGATGAACTCGTATGACATGGAAATAAATAATAAGCAAGATGATAATAATGCTTTTTGATGTTTTATGGGAAATGTTTTATGGGCAAATTATTGGGATGTTGATAAACATTGTAAGAAAGCAGGTATTAATTTCTGTTATTCTTTTTGGTTAAAGACCAGGCTAAACCTTGCAAGAATTTCTGTGAGATTTTGTTGTTTAGTGTTAATAGGTTCACTGGTTTCAAGAAAGGAGAAGAAAGTGATTTAAATTTGGATTTTAGAGGTGAAGGAAATCTTTCTATCATAGCTACATGGAATAAGAAAAATATATTTACTTGCTTTTCAGTGTTAAAAGTTTCAAGGTTGGTACTGAGGATTTCAGAAGACTACCCCAGTCTTTTCAGTAATGGAGGGCAGACAGCAATTTCCTCTGTCCAGTGCATTACCAGCTGAGTGGCTCTGGCAATGGCTCTAAATTTTGTGCTGGGTGCAAGAATACCAAGAGGCATTCTGACTGAGATTTATGAAAGCCTGCCCTGACAGACTACTGTTGAAGTGTTGAGATTGAATGGACTGCCTGCTGGACCATCCCGAAAAAGACTGTTTTTTGTAAATTTGAAAACTTGTATTTGAAATTAAGTGCATAGATTCTTCCTGTTGCCCACCTAGAAACCTTTGGAATGTCTGAAAATTAAAGCAGTGCCTGTCAAAAGCTGCAAATATTAGGCTTTGCTGCTGTTTAGGTGCAAGATTGCTGAGCTTATCTGACATCTTTCTGCTTCTAGTTCTAATTATGTCATTGTCCTGGGTCTGGTCCTTATGTGATCATTTGTGAGCCCGTTCAGTTAGCTAAACCAACAGAAAACTAACTAGGACAAGAAAAGCATCATTGCTTTGCTCAGTGATGGTGGAAGTGCGAAGTGAGGGAGGATGTGGGAATGAAGCAGGGACCCTGCTGAGGGCAGTGAGCTGTTAGATGGACTATTGTAAGGCAAGAGAGAAGTTCTTCAAGGTATCAGGCATCAAACTTGGTTATTTCAGGCTTTTGTGCAGCAGCAGTGCTGCTCTTTGGGCCTGAAGGTTAGTAGTGAAAATGTCAGGTGTTGTTTCTGCCCCTTAGTGAAAACTTGTTAAACATGAAAGGGTCATGACAGATAACCTTAAGGTAATTTATGACTTTTAAAAGCAGAATTACTGCTTGTATTTTTGTATAGTCTGTCTCATAGAACAATCAAAGTCTGTTCTTGGTACTGCTGTTCTTAGCAGACAGGGATATATAAACATAACTGAAATGGTGTTTTTGAGTATGATCTCTCTTCAAAGAGAAAATTTTAGTCTGTTTAACAAACAAAATATACAAAGCCATTTGTTAGTGAGTAGTTTAGTATGAATTCAAAGCAAACTAATTTTTCTTGATTTGCTTTAATAATAATCATTATATAGTATGTGTTGGTAAAGTGCAAATTCTCAAAATGATTTTGAATTGTGTCCTTTTAAATATTAAGTTTGAGAGGTGTTGGATATTGCACAGTTTGTAACTCACTCTAATTTTTTTTTTACTAGGTGGCAAGTTTTTTAGTTGGCATGAGAAGTGGAGCTACTTTATAGCCCTATATGTAAGGCAGAATGTTTAATGCAGAGGCCAAAAGTTTGTCTACCTACTTTTTTGTTGGGTAAAAAACATGGGTCTGCTGCCACTTGTGGGGAATGTAAATATGTTAAATATCCTAAATTAAATGTCTGTTTTGAATCAGTTAATATAAATTCATCTGTCTGGAGCACGGGGTGGGGAGGGGGATGAGCACAAAGTATTTATCCAAAGGGAGAAAAAAATCCCTTTTACGTAATAGAATACTAAAGATACCATGCCATTTTGGAAAGTTTACAGTAGTTTTCACTATTTATAAATATATCTAAATGGAGAAATTGCCAACCTCTTATTCCCCCCACTGCTAACAGCAAAATAAGGTTGAGATGGATGATGGATGTCAGAGAGATTAAAAAATGCCTGAAACCTCAAAAAAGGGGCTGTTATTTTTGGCAGAGAAATAATAAATTATAAGAATATGCAAATGATGTTGTGAAGAGTATGAACTATGTACACTGGTTTTCCGCTTTTCTTAGGTAAAATACAGGGGTACTAAATTTAGTTCAATAGGTAACGTTACTTAATCTGTGGAATTACTGCTATGAGTTAGGGTTTAGGATTTAATGGTATTCTAAAAAGGGCTAGCAATTTTAAATAAATAGTGAGAATATAGGCTGTTGTATCTTTTTCTTGCATATGTTTTCCCCTTGCATTTATTCTGAATTTGTTCATGATGGTGTTTTATGCCCATTATATGAAATGTTTTGTATTGTCCACTGTAATCCATTTCACTGGGCTATTGGGGATACTGCTTTTATTTAATATTTTCTGTATCCTGAATACCATATATCCTGTATCCTTTGAAATGCTTACTCACAGATTGGTGTTGGTTTGGCCTTCCAAGGAGAGGGAATTAGTGTGTCAATTTGCTCATGTCAGTTAAGTAAGATCTATATAAATTTAATCTGTGGGAAAGATGGAAGATTTTCATGTGGTGGAGTGAATATATGAAATAGTGAAATTAATTGGTTTTTCCCACTGTGGCTAATAACTAGAGAACTGGGAGCGAATGGAGTTGTAGAGAAGCATAAAGCTGTGACATTACATTTATTTGTTATTTATGATAAATCAGCGTGAAGTGTTTTCTGATACACTTCTCAGTTTTCTCACTTTATTCAGCTGTTGGTGATATCGGAAATCATGTTCAAAGATTTAGGCTTGTTTGTGTTTGTGCCCTTAGGGAAATGATGCCTATGGAGTGACTCTTTTTTAGAAGGGGCAGAATGATTGAGCATGCGAAAGCTCTGAGGAGCAGACTCTGTATGAAAGAGTGGTGTGTAGTCAGCCTAAACTAGTGAGGATGTTGTTTTTGCAGCCTTTTTTGTCAGGTTCTCAGCTCATTGTCATACGAGCCGTCCTTTCCTAAAAGAAGAAATGATTTCTGACTGTATGTGCATCTGTTTAAATCAATTAGTTTGGATGACAGAAGGTAAAAAGTTATTTGTAGACTGAATCTCTGTTACAGGTGTCTAATAGTGATAATGGTTAATTTAAACCATCTCCAAATTGAGGACACTTCTATGACCACTTGATGGGACGAGTTAGTAGAACTATTGTAAAGCATTACCATGTTGTGATCTGCTTAAAACTTTATTATATTATTTTTTAGTACATGTACAGTCTTTAAATTTATTTTAGTCAATAATTTCAGATGTAATACAAATACAATGGGGTAAATCCAGTTTTGATGACTGGAGAAAGAGGGAGGGATGAAAATTTGATTTTTTTCTCATTTGTGTGCATGAGTCTGTAGTAATATGTACCAAATGCAGAGGTCCTGGGAAACAAAATTTTTCACTGTTATGAACCTCTCGTAAACATTTGCAGTGTATTAAGACCCTCATTTAAGTAAGGTTTAGAAAGTCTGTTATGCAAGACAGTTTTTTTGTGAAATGGACAAGTGAGGAACACAGTGCCAATAATCAACTTGTCTTCTACTTGTATATTGTGTTAAGGATCCAGAGAAGAATGAGACATTTCTTTACCCCTGCTGAAGGTTCAAAGTATTGTATTTACTAAATCTAGCTTCTTTTATAAGCAGCATGCTCAAGGTCTTAATGGTCAATGTATAATCTCAAATCTGATTTTCTGTGTGACATGATATCTTAAAAATTAAAAACATACTTGAGGAAATTATTTCCTTTCAGTTTTAAATAAATTATACAAAAAACCCCTAAAACCAAGCATCATTTTCTTCGATTTTCTGTGACACCCTTGAGGCTGCATAATGATACTGGCAGCACTTGGAGTTTCTCTGGACCTGTCTTTTTCTGTAAGCAGTGTGATGTGTTTTATCATTTGAGGAAGAAAGCTGTTCTGGAGATGATGCACCAGCTTTAGATCTGAAGTTTGCTTTGGCAGTCTGCTGCAGTTACTATACAGGTATGGTTTCAATTCTCCTTCTGATAAAGGGCACCAAAATGCACTTTTTATTTTTGAGGGAGAGAAACTGTGATCTTCCAGTAGTATTTTTTTTTTTTAAAAACTGATTTGACATCAGTTTTCAGGCCTTTTCACATTACCCTGTGGCAAATGCTGTATTCAATGGACCCAGGGCAGCTGTGAAAGGCTGAAATTTTGAAAATGCTATTTGTTGTTTAGGTTCTGTTGGAGACGTTAAGATGTGGGGATTGAAACGTGAGGATTATTGCTGTGGGGCTTTTTTGGGTGGGTGTTTTTTCTATTTTATAGATACTGGCTTAGTTTGTCAAAGTGTGGGGTTTATTTTGTTTGTTTGGGGTTTGGGTTGGGTTGGTTTTTTTGTTTGTTTTGTTTTGGTTGTTTTGTTTTTTTTTGCTAGGCAAATAGATACTGTTCTCATTACCTGCCTCTGCGCAAGCTCTTATGTGATGTTTTTCATCTCCAGATGTCATACTTTACAAATCAGGGTAAGTAGTGCTTTTGCTTACAAAGAGAGTGGAAGGAGCTTTTTTCCAAGGACCTTTTGGTCTGGATTTCATAGGCACTTAAGGCTGTGTTTGAGCACAGTCCTTCAAGAATTGTTTGCATGTGTTTCTTCTGCTGAATGAAGTGTGGAAACATGGTGGTATTTCCTCTGTTTTAGGGACAAGCTGTTGAGTAAGATGACTGGAAGATGGTGAGTTTTACAAAAAAAGCCAATTGCCTGTCTCTAGGGAGGTGGAGCATTAGGGATTATGCAGTTGGTGGGGCATTCTGCAAAAGTAAAGGAGAGAATTTCTTGTCTAAAAAGCAGCTTGAAAATTCCTGCTTTTTCCATGCCTCTCTGTCCTAAAGCTTCTCTTTCATATTGTGAAACTCCTTTCCAGGATAGGTTTATTTATTGCCATAGCTAGATAGGTAGAGGTGATACTACTTAAACATGTCCTGTCAAATGAAAGGGGTGTTTGTGCAGCACTTTTAATTCATTAGGGTATAGAGAAAAGTCCTCCTTTTTTTTTTTTTCTTTTTTTTCTTTTTTTTTTTCCCCTTTTCTTTCTGATTGTAGTGAGCTTGCTGAATATACGGCTGTAACAGTCTGTTAGGACGACTTGAAAGCAAATAAATTCACATTAAAAAACCATGCGAGGCAAGAGAACCATTTGTGATACAGAAAAGGTGTTCAAAATTTGAAGTGTTCTTATTTTATTGTTGCATTTCCTAATGTTTCTATTCTTGTGACAATGAAGAGCTCAGGATTGTCAGAACATCACTTCAATTGAGTGCATAAGTGAAGTTTAAGAGTTTCATTCTGTGTCATAATTATGGTGAATGTAAACACAAAGGTAGGGGTTCTTATATCCTGTAAAGCAGTACAAAACTGCTAGGAGAGGAATTACATGTTCTTTCTCAAGTTTGCGGTGTCACTTTCTATATTTATACTATCAGCTTTCATTTCTGTGACTTCAGTGTAACACTGCTAGGCTATCTAAGCGTAATGATGTCACTGCATTACAGTATAGTGCTTATAGGTATGCTTGAAGTTGCAGGCATGCTGTTGGTGCATTTTGAGTAGGCTGGCTTCAAGACTGCATGTAATGCTTGCATTCTTAGTGATGTATTTTGTGGCTGAGAGCTCTTGTCATTGAATGTGTAAAACTATCCAGCATTGCTGCTGTAGTTGGATATGGTGAAATTTGGCCTGTATGGCGAACAGTGTAGTAATTCTTAACTGCGGGATTAAAGTTATTCTTTTACTGAAATATTCATGATTTAAATTGTATAGAAGGAAGGTGTTTCCGTGTTTGAGACAACAGTAGGCTGTATATGACTTTTTTTTTTAAAATTGTGGGCAAAAATTGACTTTAAAGACTATTGTATCTGAAAGTTCATTAGTAGGAATTTTGTTAGGTGAGGATAATGAGATTGATTTACTTCATGGAAGTTCTGAGATTAAGTTTTATTGGGCTACCCTGAATGTGGCTGTTGTAGGGGGGAAAAAATAGCAATACATTTTTAGCTTCTGCCAAGATGTCTGTGACAGATGGTGTCTTTTCTGTCCAGTATGAATTCTTAACCACTCTATAAATATTGATTGGAGGGAAAAAATGGTGTTCCATAGCTTTTAAAAAAAATGTGTCCTGGTTGATACAGGAGTGACTAAGGGATATTTATACAGGTCTTGGTGCAGCACCAGTACATGCAGAAATCATTATCTGAACAAATCTGAAGGGGCCTCGTTGAAATCTGGCTCAAATTAGACAAACAGAAAATGAAAATACGTGCCTGTTTTGGGGAAGTAATGTTAAAATAGTCCCTGCAAGTGCTTTGGTGGTAAAAAATGTTCTTCAGTGGAAGCTGAGGTCTGGAACATCATTAATACATGTGCAAAGAGGGGTAGCTGCTAATTTTCGGGCATTGCAAATGCTCTAATACTACTTTCAGAGGCCTTGTCTGATTCATTCATCTGTCTTTTTTTTTTTTCTTTTTTTTTTTCTTTTCCTGAAGCACCAATTCAGCTTTTGTGATAACTATCTTTTTCAGGACAGACTCCTTAAAACTTCTTGTGCCCTTGTATATGCTACTTACCTTTCGTTTCATAATTGCTATCAAGTTTGCAGAACTCTATCTTGTGTTGGATCCCAAATAACTTGATTGTCTGATTATTTTCAAGGTATGCTGATAGTATCCTTGGCTGCTGCCTCTAAAAGGTCCTGCGCAGAGATTTGGTGCTGCATGTTGACTAGGATATTGCTGAAGTTGTGTTTTTCAGAGTCTTAGCATGTAATTTTGTGTGGTGTTCACACAAGTTATAGTTAAGTGCTGTCTTCAACTGACATTTAAATATTGAAACAAGGGAACTTAAATGTTTAGAAATGGAAACTTTTGTTTGGTATTGCTGTCGTGGGGTTAGTCACATTAATTTAAATCAATTAATCTCTTATGCTCTTGATTCAAAGAAGGTATTTGGTACATAAGGCACTTTCTTTGGGTGAATGAGTAAAACCAACTTTGTAGAATTCACAGAGCTTCTGCCGCGGTGTCCAGTTCCATTATTTTGGCTATCAGGTAATGCCAATGCTTTGCTTTAAGACAACAACCTTAAACATTCACTGTATGAAATGCCTGATGCCATTCTGAAGGAATTTTCAGAAAAATACGGTTTCTTCCGGCTTGTCCTGACTTGGATGTTAAGAACCATGGTCCTTTGTAGCTGAGTAAGACAACCCTTACCTTTGGTAGATTGTGTTTAAAGTTGTGGCTTTTCATTAGCAAACTGAAAACTCTTCCTATTGCTAGAGGGCAATTCTGAAATGACTTTATGACCTGCAACACAATTGTAGTGTTTTTCAGTCTGACAGTGTAAGAATTACTGTATGTGGAGAAAAACTTTGCCTGATTTGGGTTTGTTTATCAAGCATATTGGTTTTTATACCTCAGTATGATATTTAATTGTTAAAATAAATAATTGGCTAATTTGCAGAAAAAATAGTCATACTGTGTGGAGATGAGTGCGTTACAGTTGCAGTGTAGTTAATATAGGACATAACATGCACATCTTTTTATGCATGTAAAATGTCCTTATATTGCTTTAAAAAGTTGAGTTACTGCTTGCATGGAACAGACTCTGGGCAAGAAGCACTGCAATTAGTGTGAAAGTAGGTCATGCTTAGGAAAATGTATGTGTAAAATACAGATCTCTCTGGAAATAATTACAGAAAACGTGATGCTGTGGTGTTAAGTTATATGCTGCAGGTTGAATATAGCAACTTTGCTTGCTGTTCTTGAACTACATAGCAATTGACAGAAGGTTTACTTCTAATTTTGAAGTAAATGGACCGAAACTGCTGGTTAACTGGGGAAAAGAGAATAGCTACTAATTATGGGGTGGGTTTTTTTGTTGGTTTTTTTTGGCTTATTTGCTGAGTTTCTTAAATCATAGCAGCATAGCAAAGTTTGAGTCTAGTTAAGATGAAAAGCCTCCTGCAACCTTCTGAGTTTTTTTAATGTGTTGACAGCTCTGTTACAAACATGAACAGAAAGGATGAACTTCTGAAGCCACTTTATTTCTAGCAGTCTACCTTTGGGATTTAGGCTGGGACTCCTTTCTTGGGGACGTGACTTTTGTATTTGTATAATGTTCACTAGTTACTCAAAGAGTGCAGAACAGAGATCTAGAGTTGGGCTAACAGTCTCTGCTTAAGAGGCTAGAATCTCATTCTCACTCTGCCAATATTGTGTTTTGTCCAGCACTATGGTAACGGGAGCAAAAGGTTGTAAAAACATTCTTTGCCAGAAAAGTGAGCAGATACAGCTCTCGGGGCATAGAGGGAGCAAAGCTATTGCGTAAGAAGGCACTGGTTTTGCTGCGCAGTTTTCAATGAACTTTTACTAAATTTGTTTCACTTATTGATGATCATGATAGTTTTAGTTTGTCTTCATCCTTGGTGCAGTTACAGTTATCTTTGAGTGTTACCAAAATCACCCTCAGCAGATAGGTAGTATGGCAGGGGTCAGCTTTCATCAGGTTCAACATGAATATGGAATAAAAATCAACCTGTTGTCTACTTGCTTCTGCTCTCTTTCTGTCAAGCTTTTCCAATGAAGGTGAGGAAAAAGGCCTGTGAGTTGTGTGGACTGTTGTGATTTTTCAGAGTCAGAACAGGAATATATTTATGTCTGGTCATCTGATGGGGTGCAAATATCCATTACACTGGTCTGTGTGATGATACAGCATTGGAGGAGCTGGAGACTTTGGCCTTTAGATGGTTCTGTGGTTCTGCAGTAAGCAAGGAAGGCTGCTGTGTTTGTTTAAAAGCAAAAATAGAAAGCTGGAGAGACTGGGAGGAAAGCCTCTTCTGATTTTTTTAGTTCTGTGCTTTAGAGCCGATCAACTGCCACTGCAGCTCTCCCAGGCTCTGCTAATTTATGCATGAATCTCTAGGTTTTGGCGTTCTAGTATGCTTCCAGTGGTTCTTTTGCCTCATAAAGGAATATTGTATGTTGCAACTGTTGTATGAAAGTTTCTTATTTTCAGTTCTAATTTTTTTTTAATATGAAATGAAAGATATTTGTTGTTCTATCAGATTGTGGGCTTGTATCTGAAGACAGTTCATTCCTTTCGTTATGTTCAAATTAAGAGCAGCTTTAAGAAGTGCGAAGAATAATTTCAAATATAGTTAACTGATTGCTGTGAATGGATTTGGGTAATCCAAGTGTGGTTATTTCCTAGAAATAGAAAAGTGATTATGCAAATTCCTGCCCCCAGTGAGTTTTAGTTTAAACCCTCTCCTCTACCGATTGACCATCTTTGAAATGGCATACTCGTGTTACCTGGAGTAGCTCTGCCTCTTTAATTGACTTTCTTAGCCGTAGTTATCTAAGGTAGCTAATTTAAAATATTGTAACTTCTAGAATGATAAAATTTTGGGGTGTGCTCACGTGAGGAAGTAGAGGCAGTGAATGGCAATTGAAAGACTTGCATTAGTTGGCTTGGCAGTGTGGGAAGAGTTTTAAGGAAGCAGGATTGTATTTGCTGGGACAGACAGCAAAGGCTTTCCAGCAGCTTGTGTTCCTTGGGTACTTTACTCCCTTTTAGTGCCTAGTGGAAACGGGACTCTAACACAGCTCAGTGGCTGCCTGATATAGCTGTGGTAACTGAGGCAGATGTCATCTCCATGTTTGCCTGAATAGGGTGGATATCTTCCCCTTACATGCTGCAATTATACTCTGGCAATTCCAAGCTGTCCTGCCATCTGACTGATTACATTAGTACATTAGGCTCTAAACCATGATGGTTGACGGCATGGCTGCACGTCCTACTTAGCTTTTCTTGCTGTGACATTGTAATGCCTGGCAGTGGACACTTGGAAGCAGAACCTGCTTCTACTGCCACTGATAACTCTGCCTGTGATTCTAAATTAAAGTCGTTAGTTGTCCTCAGTCATTGCTATGAAGTGAGTTGAGAATTTATAGTTGAATGAAGAAACTGACAAAGTTGGGAAATAACTCAGATGTGACATAAACCCTTGTGACTGGATAATGTTTTGTGAAGCTGAAATAGACATCCTTTCCTTAGAAATGGTGGACCTGGTCAGATTTCGTGAGAGCATGAAAATCTGTTTATCTGATATTGCTGTGGATGAAACAATTGGTACAAATAACATTTTTTTGTACAGCAGGATGATTGCTATATGATTGTAATTTGTTCTAAATTCTGAAGGCTGCTTGGCCTCTCAAAAGTAACTTTTACAAAGGCTACAATGACTTGTTTTATTTTTATCAAGTAGCTATAAAAATTTGATTTTAATTGAATTAATCCATGATTTTTATTTGTACACCCAATGAAAACTCTGTACACTAAAGCATCCTTGGTGAATGAAGAATAGTAGAACAGCAAGTACATGAGATAGTAGAGTTAAGCCTGCAAATCTTTGCTGTTCCTGAGGTTCTTTTGGTGCATTTGTGTTGGCTTAGTCACTTATGGCCACAAATACGTTGATTTTGTACTGATATTAAAGCCAGTATTTTCCTTATATTTGTAACTCTAACGATAGTTATGTTGTCATATGAACTAGAAAATGATCCACTTCTTTCAGCTGTGTTATTGCCAAGCTGCTAACAGAGTAAGGTGTAGCCTGCATTGATTAACAGAATGAGCAGAGTCTTAAATGTGCATGAGGAATACATTTCTCTCACTGCTGCTTGCTTCTCATGCAAGAACTACATCTGCTGCTGTAAAACAGTGATGAATATCTGTTGATATAACTACCTGTTAACTACATTTTAGTTGTAAACACATTTGGATTCTGTCATGCTGTTCAGTTTCTTGTGATCTGTCATTTTAAACTATATTCTTTGTGTGATGAACAAACTTTATAACCTCGTCTAGGAGGCTTATATGCATTCAGCACGGGCTGTTGTTCTTTTTTTTTGCATAAACAGGACTTTGGCTTTCCTTTGAAAGAATAGGAACTTGTCGCTTTTGGCAAGAGTAGGACATTTGCATGTGTACCCTGGTCAGCTGTGCTTGTGAATGTATGGAAAACAATATTAAGTTTGATCCTAGTGATGGTTAAGTGAAACAGATGACAGATTTGTTGCAGTGATGCTGCATAAAACCCAGTCTTGCAAGTGATTAGATACCAGGGGAAGCTGTGCTTGTCCACAGCTGTCACTTGTTGTCTTTTGGGTGCAGTAGATATTTCTGTCATAAATTTCAAAGCAGTGAGTTAGTTTTGCCCTCACTGGCAGCCTGGAATGCAGTCTGTATTCTTAAAAGTTGCTTTTCCATTTAGGAAGTTAGACACTGTGTACATTTCTTTGGGAGGTAGCTGTCCTAGCTGTTAATCAAACCCACATTTTGATGCTCAGCACAGAAAACATCAAATGAATCAACTGCAGTGAAAAGACTTCAACTTAATGAATAACCTGATACTGTTTGTAGAGAATTATTGATACTGAGTTTCAGCTGGCTTGGAAATTAGGAATTCACAGTTATGATCAAGAAATTCTAGTGACATTTAGTTGCATCATTGCAATGTTTTAGTAATCTGAAAACCAGAAAAACCTGATGTCAAAGACTTTACCAAAGTGTGAGTACTAAGAGTATATTCCACAGCTAGCATGCTTGTTATTAGTATGCAGATAAAATAAGCTAAATTATTATCATAATTTAATTATGAAATGGAAATAACCTTATTTATATTTATGTTCATATCGGTGAAATATGATGAATACAATTAACCTTGCATTTGGAAGTGGCTTTTTCTTTTTTGGGTATCACATTTATTGCTTGCTCTTTGAATGTTGTTTGAATTATAATATCTAATGATAGTTTTGTTGCATTCTTAATTCTGAAACCGATATCTTCTGTAATGATTATGTTTGGCCTAAGTGCCATAGTGCCTTATACAGCTTTGTTGATTGCTGTGCTTAGATTACTGTCAGATCTCAGCTCAAAAGATGATGTGCTTGATTAGATTTAGAATATGCAGAATTCACAGTACTATGACAGTCTTCCTAATCCCATTTCTTTTGAGTTGTATTCAGAAGCATTTACTCCAATAACTTCACATTTAAAGGTGTTTAAAATGTAAAAGCAATTTGTGTGAACAGCAAATTAAGTACTTTTATTTAGGTGTTGAGTAGAGACATTAAATGCAATTGTGAAGAAATGTACTTTTCAGTTTGACAGATGTTTATAAGGTGGGATGGTTTAGGTGCCTGACTGTAATCTTGGTGTGTGCTTGGATGTTCCACCCACAACTCAAGTTTCATTATAGGGCTGATTGTTGCATTGCATATTGTCATTTCTGGGAGTAGTTCACTAATAAAAAGGGAATCATGTCACTAGGAGACTAGCATGCTCCATTCTTCACAGATGGGACAAAGAGTTGTCAAGCAGGTTACTTTAATTATAGCTAGCTGTCCAGATATGGCGGTGTTAAAATTATTGTGAAATAAAAATATTCTGTCTCCAGCGTCCAGAGATACCATTTCCACTAAGTTGTATCCCAGATTACTAGTCCCATTAATCTTGATGCTTCCCCCATTGTGTGGTCTCAGTGTGTCTTGCTGCTTATGCATTCTTTTGAATTCAGAACAATAGAAACTTGTCAAAGAACTTATCAGTGGGTTTTTGGAAGGCTATGTATGAAGAAATGTTTCCTGTTCGTATCTGAAATGTTGCTTGCTTATGTTTCTTTGCAGTTAATTCATGTTTATGATGTAGAGTACATGCAAATGGGCAAGATGACTACCAGCTCTCCTTAATTTGAAAATAAATATGCATACATTTGGGTAAAGTCACAAAGCAAACAAGCTAGCCCTCATCGTAAAATAGTGATAACAGCAATAATTATAAGAATAATCAATTATACAGAGAAAAATGTTTACATGTAGGGGTGAATATTTTAGAGATTATAGTATTACAACTGACCGAAAACAAAAAAATCTAGCCCAACCTCCAAATACTTTGGAGCTCTGGTTATATTGAAGAACAGGTAGAATGGGTTTTCCCTTATGTTCAGTGTACTAAGAGAATACATGGATCTTCCTGCACATCCAGAAGGGATTTTTTTTCAGGTTTTCTGGTAGTTCTGTGATGTTTTCTTCCAGGAGCTCTGGGAGATCTCATTTCCTTCTGTTCTAACAAGTCAGTGATTATTTCTGCTTTTTGGTGCTTGTTTCACCTGTGCGTGAGACTGTTAGTCTGTCTTACAGACTAAGTACTTAGGAATTGCATGGTACATGGTTTTTCATGGTGGGAACAAGCAGTTCTAGTAGTGAGGAAAGGAGTAAGGGATATTCCTGAGCAAGTAACTATTTGATGAGGTGGTTTGTTAAAACAGAAAGCTATTGTATTTTTTGTTGCCAGTTATGTAACTTTTTGGCATGATTTTGGCATAATTATTGAATTAATGATGCTCAGTTTTCTTCTCAATCATTTTTAGTAGCTTACGAAAGGACCTCAGAAAGCACTTGGATGGGCTAAGCAAATACCATCTGTGCAGTTGAATAAATGTGTATAAAATATTTAATTATGTATGAGGCTTTCAGTAACTTCAAGGAATTCAGCAACGATTAAAATGGAAAAGATGATATAAAAGCTTGATCTTCTATTTTTCACAGGAAAACCAAAGTGTGCTTTGTCAGTATCACAGTTGGGCACATTTTGTACTGAATAACACAGGCTTGTTGATCTCTGTGGCATACAGCTTTTGTTCTTGAGGCTTCTTGAAGCTGATGCAATGTCAATAGGAGTATGAGGGGTTTTGCTTGCTGGTCTTAAGACAAATGCTTGTTTGGTTTTATATTGACAGCAATCAAAAGAAATGTTATTGATTAAATGCAAGTAATCTGTTTCATTCTTAAAATTTCACTGTTACTTTTTTGTCTTGTATTAAATATGAGCTCTATTTCACTAAACAGTGCTGTTTAGAACAATAGTAAGAGATGCTGTGTATGTCGGGGAAGTGATTATTAGATTCTGGACACACCTTTTGGTGTAGTTAGTCCCTCAGCTTCTACTTTGATGCCTAAATATTATCATGTAAATGCATTGTACACTGGAGAGTTGATTTGAGTATGAATTGGGATTTTTCCATTCAGAAATGTCTTTGTGTAAGAGATTTTATGTTTAGGCTAGTTGTGAGTGATAATAGGCTCAGGGATGAAAAGTGCTCTTTTTTTTTTTTTTTTTTTTTTTTTCTTTTGTTTTGTTTTGTTTGCCTTTCAATTCAACAGTAAGTATTAATCTTAGAAGATTTTTTCCCCCCATATTGATATTAAAGGCAGCAACTTGTGTTAATCTTCTGTAATAAACCCCACAATTTCTTTATCAACTCATAGGTCCAGCTTTTTGGCTCACCTGGTAGACTTTGTTGTGTAAATTTTGTTACCCCAACTGAAAACTTTGAACTTGGAAGCTGATGATGACTAGTGGTTAGTTTTATTTATTTATTTATTTGTTTGTTAGAACTACAAAGGAACCTCACTACAGTAACCAATTAAGCTGCCACCAGCTTTGAGCAATTGCTCTCATGCTCCATTTTCAGACCTCTCAATTAGCTCTTTCCCATTTGTAAGAGCTGTATTTTTCTTTGTTAATATATGCTGTCTTTGAAGTCTTTCCTTTTCTTCTAATTTAGTAGCATTGGTAGCATTTGGTAGCATGTCTTCTTTCATCAGTTGGGTTGATATTCTGTAAACCTTACTGTAGTGTTCATGTTGCCTCCATCATTTGCTTCCATGTAGAATTTTTTTCTGCATTAATAGCTGTCATTTTGTACAAAATTGTTCAAGTTCTTAACGGTGGCATAATAGACTTTATCACTGGGTTCTTTCTGATCTCACTTTGGGGTGGAAGAATGCATTAAATTCTCATTTCTTTCTAGCCCTGCTTTTTGTGCTCCACATGCATCTTAAGATTTCCTTTTACCCTTCATACAGCCAAATTCTTTTGGCATTTTGCATATCTTACAGCATGTTTTATTTTTTCACCTGCCCTACCCTCTCCATTCAATATATATTTTTTCTTCTTTGTAATTTGTTTTTATATTCCTTGTACAAATACGAAAGTTTGTATTTGTCTAGGCAGGAGAAAACACATTGAGAGGTTTAATTCCTGAAATAAAAGGATATCTTAGTCATCAATCCAGGCTATTTCTTATTCAAATCTGATAATCTAATTGTGCTATGTAAATGGAATTTTGGGAGTGACTATAAAAAGTGATGCCTAAGTTCTGCATCCTGACAGGAAAAGAAGTCATCTTTGCACTTAGTGCAGGTTGAGTTCCTCATCCTTTCCAATGCTACCAATTTGGGTTAAAATCTTATATGAAAGTGAGAAATATTTTTAGGTGAATATTTATTTTATCATTTCTGAGCTGTGCTAGATTTGTGTCAATTTTTGTTTGGACTAGCACGTGGAAGTAGAAACTGTTAATAATTCTCCAGTGTCTGAAATAAAGCCCATACTATTGCACTGTGTATGTAATACATGCCTTTTCTGGCTGAATATGAAGTCTGTGCATTCATGGCCGACTTGAATGATTTTCATCCTGCTATTTAAAAGCCCCAGCTTTGTACAGAGTAGTCACTGTAGTCTGTGTTGTAGCTCTTATACTGGATCCATCCTGTGTAATATTTCCATCTAGTCTATTGTTTTGTCTTGTTTCTGTTAAACAGTTGTAAAACAACTGTTTTAGTAGTGGGTGCTTCCTACAGATGAAAAGTATTCTGCAGGGAAGAGCTGGGCAGAGCAATGGCTGCTGCTGTGTCTAGGTGCACCTAGGAGTACCACTTCCCCTTGCAGCAGAGGTAGCCTGACATCGTCCTCACCCCATATGCGGCTGACAGGAGCATCAGATGAGCTCTCTGTGGTGAGTTAAAATGGTGCTCCTACTGCTGAGAGCATGAGAAAAGGATGCTGCTTTGTGACTCAGTGTGGACCACCTGCTGTGTTGCATTGTGTGAAGAAAAATGATAAACAGAATAGATGCTAGGCTGCTGCATGTAAATGGGATAACGTGGGCGCAGAAGACATCAATGATCCAAACATTTTATCTTTTTAAGGCTGTGAAGATGATCCAGCTGTGATGCTCAAGTATGTTCTTAATATTGTTTGAAAAGTTGAAGTGGGAAGTTTAAAATGTGGAGATGTAGCAACATTCTTAACACAGTTAATGGAAAAATATTATGGGGAACAACTGAGGCAGTGTGGACAGGTCTTGGGTGAAGGGGAAAGGTAGCGGAGGGCTAGCAAAACTGCAGTGATGTCTACTTTATAGCAGTTGTTCCTTTAGGAAGCAGAGCAGCTCTGAATAGTACTCTTTTTGATAGTGTGCTTTCTTGTGTTTTTTGTGGCTATGCAGTAGTTTGGAGGAGGGAGAACTCATGATTTGGTTAATGGATCAGGTAATTTGCGTTTGGAACTCACCTCCTGGTCTAGTTCACTACAGCAAAGGGATTATGTACTTTGTGTTGGGGATGACTACTTCCACACGTACTGCTGATTAAAATAGAACCTGAGTCTCCATAATATCATGATTAGTTGCTCAAACTGTAATTCTGTAAACATGATTTGCTTTTCCTTTGTGGAATCTACTTATTTTTACTAGGGTAAGTGTTTGCAAGTTTGGATGGCAGTGAAGATAATGCAATTGACTGGAACTTAAAATAGTAACTTTTCTTAGCTTATTTGTAAAGTAAATTAGGTACTCAAACCATCATGTGGCCTACAGGTACAGTACTGTCACAGTTGAATGGATGTGTTAGGACTAGGAATGAGAGGCTGCCTGTGTTGGCAGTATTGCAGAAGACTTACTTGTCAGATGACGGCTTTGATTTCTTAAGTTTAATATCCATTAAAAAAAAGTACAGATCAAGCTGATCTAACAGTTGGAAGCATTGCTTCCCTAAAAGTGGTGTGTGTAGAGGTGTTAGAATGTCCATTTTTTTTTTCACAGGCATGCAGAATTATTTGTGCACGAGTGCTAGATTGAGGTGTTTGAAAACTTTAAAATGGAGAGATATTCAGTGGTCTGTTTCATGGCATTTAATTTAGGTCAGGGCACTGAAAAAACATCTGCTACCATTCTTGACTGCAATGTTTCTGAGAACTGGAGGGCTGAAAGGACTCTGGTCAATATCCTTAAGTGTTCACAGTAATGTGTCTTCATTTTGTTATAATGAACATAGCAAAATATGTTTCTCCTGTTTTCAGTATTCTACACAGAAACAGTATTCCAGAGGTTACTGAAACTACTGTAGAGAGACTTTTGGTTTGATTAGGGCCAAATTAGGTTTTTTTGCTCTTTCACTAGGGAATTTAGGTAGGTGTGAATATTGAAATAACTTTTTGCCTGCCTTACAATTAGGCATGAAGCATATTGACTAGTACTTATGTGTTCAGTAGATCCGAGTATCAGATCTTAGTCTGATGAGTGTTATTGTTTGAATTGGATATACTAATAACTTGAAATCATTATGTTATTTGCAGAAATCCCTTTAGTTACATAGTTACCTACTCAATTATTAGTGTACCGTTGGTTATCTAAATCCATTTCTAGGTTTGAGCATGGTAGCAGTTGTAAGCAGTATAATTTGATGTCCATCGGGAGTATACATGAGAAGCTTGTTACATAGGAGCATATGGTAAGGCACCACCTCTGGAAATCTACCTTCTCAATTAGAAGTATGATTTCATGCAAAACACAACTTGATGTTTCAAGTTAAATTTATTATTGCATCTCCACAGGGGAACTTTAGATTTGCTGTAAGTATTCCAGGCTGTTTTTCCGAGTTGTTTTGCAAGAGCCAAGTTTTTATCTCTTGAAAGTTTTTAGGGTAAATTTGGTTGTTTTAAAATGCTGTCATTAATTTTTTGTTGTTGTGAAATGGCTTGACAATAGTAGTTCAAATGTCTTTAATTTGAAAATTCAACACATTCTGCATCTTTCAGTGTACAGAGAGAAAGTTCAAACTTTAATTATGCTGTGCCAAACATGAATGGAGTTTGCTTCAGAGAATTTTGGGATCTGTATAAAGGCATGCAGAGCAAATGATAGTTGTTCAGGTTATCAGCCAAATACGCAAACTAGACCTCTCAATCAAGAGGGTTTTTGTGTTTCCAAATAATAACACCACCACTTCCAAATGTGTTTATTTATAGCATTGTTGTTTTATGAGATTTTTAATGTGTTTGAACTTCGAGAAGCCAATTCCTTGTTGGTTTGAACTTGTGTGAATGGGGGTGACTTGAATTTAGCCATTAGATTACATTAAAGGACTAGCTCTGAACACATAGTCCTATTTGTATTTCTTTAAGCAGCAGGACCATAACATAGGCTCATAATTTCTGAAATGGTAGATTGTTTTCCAAAAGGGAAGCAATTGTTCTCAAACACTTTGGACTATTAATGAAAAAGTACTGTGTTTGGTGGCTTCTACTCAGCTATTCTGGATATACAGCATGTTAATGTAAATCAGCAGTTTCTGCTTCTATAAATAAACTTTGTCAGCTGCTGCACAGTAAAACTGACAAGCTTCTGGTCATTTTTCTTATTGCCATTCAGAAATTGTTAGAGTAGCTGTGAAAGTGTCCAGTAGTGTGTATACTTGCTGTAGTGATATTTGCAGACTGAGCTGGGGTTGTGAGTAGGCGGAGGGAAAGAATTAATGCATTTATAAATGCAGTTATAAGTGTGAGAGTAGAGGCAAAGAGCTTTCTATTCCTTCATTTGGGAGTCCTTAAGCTGAGTTTGGAGCTCTTTGTATAAAGACGTGCTATTCTGCTGGCTAAAAGTCATGAGTTGTTAAATGGGGTCTGGGGACAGCATTTATCTAGCTTCTTTACAGCTGGATATAAGGCAGCCTTTACAAGCGTGCTTTTCTGGGGATCATCATCCTGTGCTCTGAGAAGCAGTCTCTTAAAATTTTCAACTCCTGCTGCTGCTGGGTCTGGTTTTGTTTACTGTATGGGAAGGAAATAGCTAGGCAGGGATGCTTCCCATCTACAGCATTCCTCCCCTTCTGCACAATTATGGGAGCTCTTGTATGGCTGAACAGCAACTGCTGCTGTCCTCCTTTCTAGAAACAGAGTAGGAAGTGATACTAGCATGGCCTGCAAGAAGAAAGAATCCTAACAGGCCAACCAGGTTGCCATTGTTGTTTGTGGACACAGGAGAGGTTGCCAGGAAAGAAAAAGTATTGACTATCCTATTTATTGAATAGGATTTAATTGTCTAGTGTCTGTGTTTACGTGTGTGGTTGTTAGGTTTTTTTGGGTGATTTCCTTCCCCCCCACTTCTCATGCCTTGAAGAGTCTCACTACAGGGTCTCAGGAAATAGCCACCTAAGAGTGAAATTCAGTGTATTCCAAAGCCTTGGAAACATGGAAGTTTATCAGCTTAATCATATGTTTTACCCATGCTTTGATTTGTATTCTTTGTACTGAATTAGGTCTGAGTTATGTGAACTGTTACCCAAGGAGAAGCACAGAACCCTGACATCTCTTAGCTTATTATTTTTAATGTGGTTTGAAATGCATGTATGTTTTTAAACTTCTGATGGATATCTTCTGGCTTGATAGCTGAAATATTTTTAGGTCCTCTACTACTAGAAAAACGGATCATATTAATTCTTTAAAGAAGAAAATACAATGTGAAAAAGCACAAAACATTTAAAAAGAAAACATAGACTTGTTCTTTTTGAAAACTATTCCTCTCAAATTTTATTCACCTACCATTTTAAGGGAGTAATTATAGTTCATTCACTGTGAACAACCATTTGTGGCAATAATGAAGTCTAAATAATTGGGAGAGATGAGGAATGTGGTATTTGGCAGATCCTTACAGGCTGTTACGAGTTCTAATTGAAGTACACAGTTTAGAAGAACTAAGCAGTTCTAAGTAATACAGAGTTTACAGCAACTAAATTATAAGTATCTCTGAATGCTTTTAAAGTTTATTGCTAAAATACAGTATAAAAGGTTGCACTTTATTTGATGAAAAGATGAGTGTATTGTATCATACTATCTGTGAGCTCCTATGAAGTATAGAAACTCTTAAAATACGAAGTATCTTTTTGTGGAAGGAATGGAAAGGAACGAAAATGGTAACTGATGTAGAATTAGTTTGACTTGTATAAGTCTTTGTACTTTGAAGACAGGGAAAAGGGGTTCATTCTAAAAATCTTTGTGTGAGAGACTTTAAGTAAACCTTTTATTTCTGCTTTTAGTCAGCAGATAAGCAGCGAGCCCTGGAAGAAACCAAAGCCTACACAACCCAGTCATTAGCAAGCGTAGCCTACCTGATCAACACTTTGGCCAACAATGTTCTCCAAATGCTGGATATCCAGGCATCCCAACTTCGACGCATGGAATCTTCAATCAACCATATTTCACAAGTGAGACTTTTTTCCTGATTCCACCCCTTCTTTGTTCTTGAAATTACATAGCAAGTAAAACTCTCACCTGACATCTTGTGAATGAAAAAATAATCACATTTAAAACAGAAGGATGCATTTCTTATATTAATTCTGGGAATGGGTCTCATTATGTGATTATATATATGTGTTAGTATGAGCATTTTACATAGGATAAGAAGTTCAATATATTCTTGGCCAGTTTATTGTTTGGAGGGGGGCCATTCTGCATAAGGGAAAAGCACAGAGAAATAGCTAAAGGGAAAAATCAGAATATTATGTTAAGGGACAGATTAAGCTTTCCAACTCCTGTTTGGTAACTTACTGTACTTGGTATTTATGGGCTAAAGGCAGTTACAATTAAAAGAAAGGAATATGAATTGGGTGGTGGAAAACAATGCTTCTTATCTTTTAACTTTTCCTGTTTCTGTAGTACTGGCATCTAATGACAAAAAACACAGATGGCAAAAATAGTTTGCTCCTGGCTTTTCTTAATAAAATGTATGTTTCAATGACATGAACAGAACTCAAAATGAATGTTTCAAATTTGTGTATGGCTGCAGAACTCCTGCCGTTGTTGACAGTTTTTTCTGAGCAGTAGAAACTGATAGATTAAAAGAGAAATTAAGAGCAATTGATCCAGTACTTCCTGTTTTTTCTGTACTGGAGAGTTGGTTGGCATCCTTATTGAATGTTTTACCTGATTTGACCAGTACATTTTAGCTAGGGTTTCTTGATCTCCATGTGATAATGTCATCAATTAAAATCAAGAATATTGTGGTATTTGGAAAGACATTTGGAAGAAGTAGCTGTGTAAGGTAAGAAATGAGCAGATTGAACTGATCTATTAACTTGCTGGTGCTGAAAGGTTTGCTAACCTAGCAGAGCTTTGAATCAGCAAAAGAAGTGAATATTTTTATGTTACGTGGATGAGCTGAATTGGCTCACTGAGGGGTCAGATTAATTCTGGACCAGGTGGAAAGGAAGGGGTAGCGTGGATTTTCCCTTCTGGTAGTAGGACCCTGTTAGATTGCCTCAGTTATCTCATGCAACTTCATCCTCAAAATTAAGTTGAGAAGTTTGATTTCTTCTGCTTCATGCTTCTTTTTAATCCACGGACAAGTCAATTTTTTTTTCCCCAGAAAAGGTCTCAAATTACTCGGTGGGTGTATGTGCATGTGTATGTGCTATATATATGCTGTGTATGCGTGCATATAACTGTGTATATATGCTATGTGCGCTTGTGTGTGTGTATATATGTGCTTCTTGACAGAATAGTGACAGCTGACAAGTATTTCAACTCTTTGAGAGCATGATGCAAAAGACAGTATATGAATCAAAATATTTAGAGTTCACTGAATTTCATGTTTTATAGATGCGGAAAGTTCATTTTGTCACAGTTTCTATAAAATAGCTTTGGGGGAAAAAAGCACAGCATTTTAATTTTTTTTCCTTCTGAGAAGTTGAGATTTATGCACCTTGAGATGCTAGGTTAGATTGTCTTTTGCATTTATACAGATGGTTAGTTAGTTCAAATGGAGTACTAAATTACAAGCACCCAACATCTAATAAAGACATATCTGCCAAAAATTGAAAATTAGGTTATTTTTGGTGGGTTTTTTTCTTTTGTGGTAGGTTGGGTTTTTTTGGGGTGGTTTTTTTTGTTTTTTTTTTTTTTGACTCTGCATTATCCATATATAGGATGCTCTCCAAGTTTTCAAAGAAGAAATTGTATCAGAGGAGCAGGCAGTATTTGAATTTTGTCTGTTACATACATGTAATGTGTTGATCAAAGAAACTTTATTAAGTTGAATCTAGTATGTTCAGAAATGGCTTCATCCAATGATACCAATGTTGTAGATGGTTGTATTAGCTGTCTTTAATTTCGTTTAAGAATTAATTTATTTTGTCACAGTTTCTATGTAATAAATAATTTATTTTCAGGGAATTTAATTATAATTCTTCTGGAACAAGCCTAAGCTGGACAAGACTTCCTTGGTCTTTTTTATGTTGGGTGTAAAATTTACTGGGCTATTTCTAGTACTACTTAAGATGTCTCATGATATAATACCTCATTGCCAAATTATGATTTCAGTTAGTCTGACTTGAAATGATGTAAGTAACATAGAACAGAAAACAGGTTGCTAATTCCCATCTGCTCACAGTGCATTACTGCATTAATGCTTTTTGGTCTGTAGCTATTGATACTTAATTTAGAAAACACTAATGCAAATTGTGGTATCTGGTCATGTAATCCTGCTTTTAATTCTGAATTGGAATTCCATATATTCTCCAAAGAAGGGAGCAAAATAATTTGGCTCTTAAAAGAAAACTTTTTTTAAAATGCTTATTTTGTTAAAGTGTAACTCAAACTGGAAGAGATGTGATTAACTTTAGAAGATAAAATATTCTAGCTCTCTGTTCATTGATAGAATGCCAATTTATATAACTTTCTATGTTTCCTTCTAAATACCAACTTAATCAAAGAACTGAAAAGGAAGCTGATACTAATCTGTGGTTTTTCAGATTGTATATAGGTCCTGAATAAGGAAATTGTTACTATTGAAACTATTTTTATGCAAGTGATTAAATGCTATTGGTTTAAAATTTAGGATTACTTTTATTTAGTCTGAAAGCTGATGAATCTATTCTTATTTGCCTTTTTGAACCTAATCCAGAACTAGATGATATGCACTGTTTCATATTCGGCTGAAAATTTAAATCCTAAATACAGATCATCTGTATAAATATTTATACTTATTCAAAAACTGTGTTACAGTTTTCCAGTTAGCAGACACTGTGATATGTTGATAACATCCAAATTCTTTAAATTAACCTGGCAGATTTTCAGGTTTCAACCTTTGTGTATGAGAAGTATTTTTCAGGTTTAGTTATAGAATACTCTTTAGTTAGGAAGGTAATCTTTAAAACGCTTCTCTGCTGCTAATTATATAAATAAAAGCATGTTATCACAAAGATGAATGATAGTAATGAGTTATCTCCAGTGGCACTGCAGAATTTGACTCCCATGATATTGACTGTAAGAACAGGTATTAAATAGAGTGCAGACTTGACCTTCTTTGTAGTCAGCATGTGTTGCTTAGCTGAACCGTAGCACCATGTGTGAGCTGGTTGATCTCTGAAGGGAAGGTCACTAGGACCTTGCACTGCTAAGTCAGTAAAGCCTTCTGACCATTTTCAGTTCTTAGTCTTGCAAGTTACAAGAATAACCAAACTCATTAATAAATGGTAATGTAAGTCTAATTTTCCACAGTATGTATTACGCATTTATGGGGCAAGTAGGTTTTCGGCATTTTTATATCATTATAACCTCTTTGAGTATAAATTGCATACAACTTCAGGCAATTAGAGTCACATTTCTAAAATGTCAAAATTAGACAGTTATTCTTTTTCAAGTAATAATACAGTTTTCAAGTAATTTGCAATTAACTTGTTTAAATTCTATCAAATTTGATTTAAAAAAATAAATAAAAGGCCAGACACTATATTTAAGCAAAGTTTCCTTCAAAGATTTTTTTTTTTTTTTTTAAACTGAATTTTAAAAGTCCAGACTTGACAGTAAGTTGATATGTTTAAATTAGAATGTTTTGAGAAGAGGAAGAGATCATGGCTTCTGGAGACTTTTGTTTCTGAAATTTCACTATAGTTCAGACATTCAAAGTGCTATTGTGGTTTAGTGGCAACTAAGCACCACACAGCTGCTCGCTCACTCTCCTCTCAGCAGGTTGTGGGGAGAGAATCGTAAGAGTGAAAGTGAGAAAACTTGTGGGTTGAGATAAAAACAGTTTAATAATTGAAATATAATAATGATGATGATTAAAAATTTTCATTAAAAGGAAAATAGCAAAGACCAGCAAAACCTGAGAATTGAAGCAAATGAAAACAATTGCTCACTACCAACTGACTGATGGCTGCCCAGCCAACCTACCCTCAGCTTTATATGCTGAGCAGGACATCATGTGGTGTGTAGTCTCCCTTGGGTCAGTTGTCCCAGCTGTGTCTCCTCCCAGTGCTTTGTGCACCCTCAGCCTACTCGCTGGTGGGGTCGTTTGAGAGGCAGAAAAGGCCTTGACTCTGTGTAAGCACTGCTCAGCCATAGCTAAAACACGCCTCTCTTATCAGCACTGTTCCCAGCACAAATCTGAAACATAGCCCCTTATTAGCTGCTATGAAGAAAATTTACATGATCCTAGCCAAAACCAGCACAAGTGCTAACATAATACCTTGAGAAATTTCACTTAGAGTTAGAAGAGAATATTTCTCAAAGCTGATTTCAGTGACTTTTAGGTGAAGTGGTTAATTTTGGAAACTCAGAAATGATTTAATGTTTTTTCTATTTTGATCTTTACAGATCTTGAGGCTGTTGTTAGTGAATTCAGTATGGAAACTTGATGTTTCAAAATGACCAGAAAATTCCTAATTAAAAAAAAAAAAAAAGGAAAGTATGGATTTTTAGTATTTTTTTTTTTTCCCCTTGGCTTATTGCAGGCATCTTGGAAACCATATGAAAACATTATAGTAATGAGCCCAACCTTTAACAAACTGTCATTTTAAAGGTTTTGCCAAAGGAGCTGGGAGGTGGTGGTGGTTTTGGAAGCTGTCAGGAGTCTGAATCTTCTTGTTAAAAAAACTGTGCTTTTAAGTTATAGAAGGGCACAGTGTATCCCATCTGCTTTTTCTGACAGACTTTCCAAGCCAGGTGTTCTGTTAGTCCAGCTCTAATCCTCATATCTTCTCAATAGAAGCTTCCCAGCTGCTGAATAAACATTCTGCTAGCATTCTCCTGTCTCAAGGGATTTATGCTAGTGCTGGAGGCAATAATTACCTGTGTTGAGGAGAAATTATTTCATTTTCTTTAGTAGTAGGTTAATCTTTGATCTGTTCTTTACTAATAAAATACCACAATGTTCCTTTCTTCTGTTTTATAGGTGACTTAAGAACTTATGACTCCTGTAGTCTACTAAGCAAGAAAATGAAAATTTTTATAAACCTCCCAGCAAAATATTAAAAATAAAATAATAATTCAGGAGTATGTAATGGAGTTAAGTGCTGATTTTATGTTCTTAGTTATTCCATAGCTGTACAATGCAAAAGAGATGTTCTGAATCATCATCCAAGAGAATTCCCATTAGATGAGCTTCAGGATTTAATTAGCTTTTATGCATTTCATTGTTTGGTGCTGTAGTAATGCCTCACTGATCTCTGTAGTCCTTAAAGAAGCTGGTTGTACTCATAACTCCTATGAATAATTAAAAAACCTGTGCTTTTCATTCATGGAAACAAGTTTTCACAGTGCCAAGATACCATCACTACAAGAGTATGTGCATTATCTGTACTCACACTGTATTTATGGATAATTGCATAATTATCCATATATACTAAAATATACTAAAAAAACATCTTTAAAGTTGCAAAGGTCAAACTCTTGGAAAGAAAGGAAGAAATCATCTTGCCAAGACTGCATTAGTTTCTTTATTTTCTTTCTGATTCATAGACTAAAATTAAGGCTCTGAAAATGTAGTGACCAAGGCATAAACTAGTTTTGAATGCCCAGATTCAGACCCATAAGATTTGACGTTTCAGTACATTTGAAATGTCACATAGCATTTGAGGTGCAGCTGCTGTTGCAGCTGAGGTGGTTTAACATTCTAGCAAATGGTATCGGAGGCCTCTGAGACAAAGAGCATTCAAGAGGCAGCGTAGTATTTCTGCAGTTCTGTAATGACATGTCTGGATCACAGATGAAGTCTGAGATCATTGCAGAGATTGAATTCTTCAGTGGTATTAAACATGGGACTGTCCTCCAAGTTGTTGCAATCATGTATCATTAGCTTATCAAGCAAGTATGTGCTGTCTTACTATTCAACGAATGAGCTGAGGATTTTGTAGGCTCTCTCTATAGTGTTGACCGCTGCTTGTTCTAGAACTTCTCCTTCCACTATGCTGGAAAAGCAAAGGTTTTGGCACAGAGAAGGGATAAAAACATGTGATGGAAGATAAAGTATTAAATCCTATCCTGTTGCAGAATGGTATACTTTTGGTACTCTGGTCAGGAACATGCTTATGTGCTCTGTTTGCACTTGTGCTTGTACAGCCAGTAACATCGTAAGAGCTGTGAAGATCTGATTTGTACTGCTGTACTGGGGGATGGTACACAGACCAGGTCATCACAGGGAGCTTCAAGAAGGACTTTGGCAAAAATGTTTGGAGACTGGTTTTATTGTTAAGTAGTCATAGAAATATGTATGTTTCTGCAGAGTTTATATATTAGCCAATCCTGTTCAGGGTTTTTTGAGGGTGATGGGGGATGTGTCCCAGATAGTTCACTACCCCTATTAAATTTCAAATCATTGCTCAACAAACTTGAGCTTTCAATAGAGAGACTTGCCAACATATTTTGACTTTGGATTATCTACTTTTCTGTAGCTTTGTTTTAAGAAATAGCTGTGCAGCTATAGTAGAAACTTTACAGTTCTGGGCAGGCAGTACTAGAGGTGGCAGAAATGTACCTGACAACTGTATTCAGTGCATAACTTTAACAAATTTGCAAGATCTTGAAAATATGTTACTAGGAAGTACTAAGTAATCTTGATACATAGTAATTTAAGCTTCCAATATAATGCCCTTTGTATTCGTGGAACTTCTCTGGAAACAATGTGAAGAAATAACTTCTTTGAAGTGGCTTTTTGTTTCTTTGGCTTTTAATTTTTGTAGTTTTAAAGGTTGTGATGGTTGCACAAATACAGGGTCTGTTTTGCTTGGTTTTGCTATCAGTAGCACAAACAAAAGGGTAAAACAGTGTAAACAACCCCACTACCCCAGTCCTTGCCCACAGGGAAAAAAAGAAGGGTTAAAAGAAATGTATGTTATGAAAGTGAATTCTCATTTGTTCCTGTTACTTAGTTGCTACAGAGCCTGCCTCCTAATTGTGAAAAGTATTTCTGATGCCATTCATGTACTAAAGCAGTAACAAGAAATCATATGAATGTATAGAAATCCTAATGATGTGTCCTTTTTTTGGCTAGGATAAGAGTTGGTGATTCTGGCTGTCTTATCTTTTTTGTTTGTTTGTTTTTTTGTCAGCCTGTAGCTGAAATGTTTGTTCACAACACTGGCAAATTTCCTGTGAGGAAAGCTGTTTTGTGAGCGAAGAATTATTTTTGTTTTAAATGATGCAACAACGCTGTGCAACATGATTTAAGAGATTTTGTTTTCCTGGGAAGAATAGATAAACCTTTTTTTCCTAGTCTAGTTACCAACGAAGATTCAAGAACATGTTTTTAGGCAATAGTTTTTCATCAGGGCTTTATCTTACACTAGAGATTCTTCGATGGTACTTGTAATATGTGGAGGAAGGGATTTTCAGTGTTGGTCTTGGACATTCTAGGTGAAGACAGTGGGCTTAACCACTGGCTTCATTGTGGACAAGTCAGTACTGAGCACTTCCTAAAATCTAATCATTGCTTTGTGATGAGTGATTTGTAATGACTTAAATTCCTTATTGATTGGTCTGAGTGAAAATTTATTCTATTATATGACTACCAGTCCTAGTTTAGCAAACTGTTTTATAGTGTAAGAAAACCTGTTTATGATTTATTTTTCAGGTCATAGAAGTTAAGTTTCGGGAAAGTACCCTTAACCTTCATCTAGTTGGAACCTATTTCAAAACAAGCTTAGAGAGTAACTGTAAAATTAAAAAGGGTAATTGAAGGAATTGTATAAAAATGTGTCAGTAAATTGATGGGAACTACCGGGGATGGAAAGGAGAAGTAATTTTGCTGAACTCTAAAGAATTAGAGTAACAGAGAACCCATAGCTATTAGTGTGGGTTTAGAGGTGGCAAGTTCAACAGTAAATTGAACAAAGATGATGGAATCAAGTATATGTAGTGAAATGTTTAGCACAGTGCACAGGGATCTTCAAAACGTTGGAACTGATTCAGTTTTCTTTTATACTGACTCTGTATTCAAATGCATACCACTGTTAGTAAATACACTGCGTCTTTTGTAGACGGTGGACATTCACAAAGAAAAAGTTGCTAGAAGAGAAATTGGTATCTTGACTACAAACAAAAACACCTCAAGAACTCACAAAATCATTGCACCAGCTAACTTGGAGCGACCAGTTCGCTACATCAGGAAACCTATTGATTATACAATTCTAGATGATATTGGACATGGAGTGAAGGTAGGTGATATTGTTAAAACAGCCAAACTGCAAATACATTGTCTGTTTATATTTTCAAAATAACTTTCTGTTTTTTATAGTAATATACCAGTTTCTCCTTGCTTAGCCAGTGTGTCTATAAGCATAAGAGGAGTCCTGTCCAATTTTCAGCTGCCTCTTCTTGTTCCCTTGCCCCAGTGTTCCTAAATCTTGCAAACCTACTGAATCTTACTTCTGAGGATATTTGAGACTATGGGTCTCACCTTTTAAAATGGTTCTTAATGCCTGCTTGTGTTATGCTGTTACTATTTTTTGAATCAGTTGCCAGGGATATACCTGGGGACTGAAAGGCTAATGACCATCACTTTTCTGCCTGAATTAGCACCACAAAGTATGATCCAGCTGTAATTGCCACTGGTTTACTTTGAAGCTCACCCAAAGAAAGGGTTTGCATGAGAAGTATTATTTGCCCCCTTTTCTTCCTTCTCAGTCAGTTATACCCATATCCTGTGATGTGCTTTGTTTAAAGTGAGCACTGTACAACTTTAGTGCCATATGGGGTTTCAGAATGGGAATACTGCTGCCAAGTTTGAAGCCAGCTGGTTTCTTCCATTTAAGACTAGGTAAAAAGGAGTCATTTCAGGGCAAAGATCAGACTGAAACACAACTGGTGGCTGTTGTATGCAAGTGTTAGATCAGAGTACACAACAGCAGTAATATCATGTGTGAAATTATTTATGCACATTTTTAAAACACATCCTGAATGTAAACAGAGTCTTAGCAGGTGTTGAGCTCATTGTTAACTTGTGCTGCCAGGAAAACAAATATGGAAAAGAGAACACTGACAGTGTTAAAGTTCCAGGAGAAAAAAGGTAAATAACACAAAGCGGTGTCATTTTCACATGAAAAACTAACAAATCTGTAAACCTGCTAAGTAGCAGTAAGGTAAGGTGCTTCTTCCAGTCAACGTACACCAGAATTTCTTTTGCTTGACACCTAACTGCATTAGGTTATCTGTGTTGTTCAATTTGAACTATCTGCTTTGATAGCCATTTAAATGGCTATAGATTGTTTAACCAAACTCTTAAAATTCAAATTCTGAACAGTCTGATTTAAATGTTTGCCAAGCAATTTTTCTCAAGGTCTTTCAACATCCTGCTCATTAACAGAAAGTCTTTTTTTCCCCATTTCCTACCAAAAGAGTCAATCTCAGTTTGTAACTCTAAACAGATTTTAAAAAGGACAAGTGACTCTTTAAGCTTGATTTGGAAAACCAAAGCAACAAACCCCAGCATTAATAACTACAGTTTTGACCCAGAAATTATTACCAGTCTTGTGTTAAAATCTACTGCTAATTCTTACAAATTTCGAATTTATGCAGGTCAGCAGAACTCCTTCTGGATATGGATGAAGCATATTAACCTGTAGGATTACTGTTGCTAATATTTTAATGATCACTTTTGTTTTGAGGAGATTATTTTAGAACTCATTAAAGTCTAGTTTTAGTTTTTAATTGCTCTGCAGCACAATCTTATTTAGCACAGGCTCTAAACCATTATAACTGGTATCTCACTTACCTCAGTGTAGCAGAACCATACTCACTGATGCAATGAAATATGTTCTTCTGCAAGAACATAGTTCATCAAATGGATGATGAGTCAAATGTGTATTTGCATCCATTTCTTATGCTTGTGGTATGCTGAAAACATTTTACAAATGATATTTACAATGTATTGTATTTATCAAGAAAATGAAAAAGTATTGTGTACTTGTGAAACAGTAAGTGGAGAACTTGAAATCATGCTATCCTTAAAATCCATAGATGTGTTCCAATCATGTTAATCCTGTGTTCAGCACAGAAGAAACAACTGTTCTCTTGCTGATGGGAGGAAATGGCCAGTTGTGCTTATGAACCTGTTGTTTTTGTTGTGCTTGGCCAAGAAATCCAATATGCTATGTTGAGGTAGTATAGGCACCTGAGCACCTATTCCTTCCATTCAGAAATTCAAAGCATCTTCAGGAAGAGGTGCTTTACTGTCTGGTTTCTTAAGAGGCGAGAGAAAATTTAACTGCCACTATATCTTTCCAGCAGTCTCTCCTCATCTTCCCTCCCTAAGCTACAATGCTGCAGAAATCTAAAGATCTCTCTAAAAGAGACTTAATTTCAAATTTTTTCACTTGTTTTCTGAGTTACAAAGTCTTCTGATCTGTTCATCCCTCCTAAGAGCTCTTTAGTCAAGAGGATGGGGGGGGCAGGGGAAAGAAGATCCATTCAAAGTGGTGTATTAAGGCACTGTAATAATCAGAAAATGCTGCTGAGGAAAAGGTCTCTGCTCATGGACCCTCTCATGACAACTCTGGCCAGTACAGGGGGACCTGGTTTTCCCATGCTGCTGTTTGAAGCAGAGACCGTTTTGGTTAATAGATCTGTGGCATTTTAAACTCAAAGACAGGAGATTTTTCTAGTAAATCAGATTGTTTCTTTTTTGAGACATTAGGGTCTCTTCTAAGTGGATGAAACAGAGTAGTTGCTCTGGATGTTCCACTGCTGGGATTCTGCATATTTAATGTTTGCTGTTACAAAAAGCGTAAGCTATGCAATGATACATTTAGATTAGCTGAACTGAAAAGAGATCAAATGACATTGAAATGGAAAGACTAGTATTTCTGAAAAAATGGTTGTGCGGAAGGAAGAGAAGATACATGCCAGTAAGGTGTAGGACTCAGTGTCAAAAAGCTAGCACTTGGGCTTTAAAATAAGATTTAGCTGTTGGTTAATGTCTTAAAATATAGTTTAGAAAATACTGGTACGTGGTGCAGTATCCCTGTAGAGTGCCGTACTTCTTACAAGACATAATAATTTGCTCTTGCCATTTGTTCAAGAGAGATGTCATGGCATCAGGTTAAGAGTTAACTAACAGCATTGTCTAGGAAAGAAATACTAGCTGAGAACAGAAATAGTAGCTTAATATTCTAGAGGCTGTTGTAAATATGTTAATGCATAGAACAGTTTAAATGAGCTCAGGGTATTGATAAGGCTATTCTGTGACAGCTCAAATAAATTAATCTCTGAAATTAATCCATTTAGATCTCACGATTTATTCTGAAAGAAGCTGACTTTTTGTTAGCACTGTAACAACGTGTGTAAACAGTGTACAAGCATTAGAGCATTAATTTTAAGGTGTTAACCTAAAGGCTTTGTGGTCAATGTATATTAAAAGTTTCAGCTTGAAAATCTTTTTGTTCATGACACATTCTGCTTTAATCACTCTTTCTATGATCTACTGATACATTATTTTGTTAATGCTGAATGCTTAACTTTTTTCTTTCTTTTTCCTTTCTCTTCATATCCTGAAGTTCCAACTAACCTTTCAATGCTTTTTTTCCTTACCTCTTTTATTTGCTCCATTTATGCATTAAGTGGTTGCTTAGATTTAAGGTAAGAAACCCCAGGGCTGGATTTCCATTCTTATTCTTCTGAGATTATTACACACGGGGAGATGATTAACATGAACGTTACTTGATCGTTTAAAACAACACCCACTCTCCCTTCTGTGTGTCAGATCTTCTGTTGAATGATTTCATTGCAGATAAACAGTTTGTGGTATAAATTGATGTATTTATGTAAGGAAGCTAACACAGTTAATTTTAAAAGATTTGTGGCAAAATATTAACTGCCTTCAGCGTACCTACTAGATGCTCTACAAGGGAGGAATGTTGTGCTAATCTTGTATACATAAAAAGGTACAGTGAATTAGGCAGCTGAATATGAGCCTCCCCCTGTGTAATATTCTTTTTATCCTATATGCGGTGTAAGGTATGATTTGATTTGGATTAATGTTTCAGTGTGAGATTGCCCAGATAATGGGCTCCAAAGGTGTGTAACAAATTCAAATCTCTATGTTATTTTTTAAAGTTGCAGTATCCTTAATTTTTTCAGAAACTGCTAGCACAATTTAAATACTGAGAGGCATTCATATGTGGAAACTTTCATGGATTTGATAGTTGTGCAAAATATAACTCCTAAACAACAAGCTACGTGATACATTTTAGTTGAATATTAAATGAATAGTGCATCAAAGAACTCGGAGAGAAGCATGTAAAATTCTCAAGTATTTTAAAAAGGTTTAAATGCTAGTAGCCTTAGGGGCTGCAGAAGTAACAATAAAAAGCATCAAATCAATTAGACAAGCAGTTAAATAATGTTACATGATACTATGTTGGACTTCCATAGCACATTAATTGATAGATCATAGCCTTCATAGAGTATTGTGACATTTTCTTCTTCCTGAAGTGCTACTGGTTTGGGGAAAGAGGGAGCGAAAGTTTTTTATTAGCAGCCACCACAGTTTTAAAGAGAGAGCTGTATTTAGGAACACAGAATACTAATATGTAGTATGAGTATGTTAATTAAATGAAGTTCCAGGTTAATGTGAAATATTTTTCATGACTAAGTATTTTCCATGACTGGAAAAAGCTAAAGAAAATCCTGCATATTCCTGAAAAGATTGCCAGTAAAACCAGGTATTACTGTAGCTATCCCAATGATGTCCTGTTGGAATTGGCCAGGTGGTACTTTTAGTAATGTATCTAAGTCTATGTAGTACGTCTGATCATGATGGAAAATGTTTTATAAATGAGAGATTTCTTCTATGTTATTTGAAATATATTTTACATAAGTGTGTGAGGTATGTTATTTCAAGTCCCATAGTGTTTAAATGCTTTTTATTAGAGAATTGCAAAATCTCTCTCCTCCCTGGCTCTTTCTGTCTGTACCCACACAAAATGGATACATCTAATGCTGAAGATAGCTTATTCTGAGCACAGTTCATATTGGATGGCCGTTTTTGTAGTAATCTTAAAAAAAGCAATTTGCAAACTTGGTTTTGTTTATTGCTCTCTGCGGTTTTGGTTATAAACAAGTAATGACCATTCTAAAATAAAAAATATATAGATATAAAATAATAGATTTTATGTGAGGTGCTGTGTCAGTTCATCTACTGTGGTGATAAGAGTCTTCAGCTTTTTGGAGAAAATGATTTTTTTCTATTTATAGGTTTGGAATGAAAATAACATGTTTTTGTTATAATACAAGTTAAAATGTTTATTTATTTTTACTAAAGTGAATCTGATCAGAAATTTGATTTGGGAAATCACAGTATGTCAATCAATTTCTCACTGCCAAAACATGAGCCCTTAAAAAAAAAAAGAAAAAAGGCATAAAGCGGGGTAGTATATCTTAGTGGACATTAGTTGCCCTTTAAATCTCGCTAGAGTCGCTGTGCATCGGCTTGAAGAGAAGAAAACTAAAAGGTAGCTACTAACCCTAGTTCCATGTGAATAATAATTTTACTTCACTTACGGGAGATTGGATATGACATGTTTAGCCTGCATTTATTTTTCATGGCTGCAAAGAACCCTTAGTCTTAGTTAACGGTTGCAGTAGTAAACTGACTGACGGTAGCAGGGCTAACTGCACTTGTGTCTAGGTAGGTTAAACTTAAACAGATTTTGAAGAAAATGTCAGTTAGAAGTCAAAGGAATATATGTAGCATCTGCTGCCAGCAGATCAATTGAAGATGATGTTGTTTAAGCCTTTTTAATTTGCTAGACTTGGTTCTTCAATTACTTTACATAGGTTGATGTAAAAACAAGTTAACTCACTTGCTGAAGCTTCATCTTGTGGTCATTTGCCAAGACGGGGTTGCAATTTATATATTTCACTTCCATGTCAATTGGTTAATCAGCTGGCAAACGTATGATTTAATTAAATATGCAGAGTAAGTATTCAAGTGGCTGAGCACAGCCTGAAAGGGAATTTACTTTGAGGTAGCAGATGATGGGTCAAAAATCTATTCATCCTCTCTGTAATGTTAACAAGACGAAGAAAAGTTTTGGAGAGTAGTTTTCATTTAGCCTTGACTTATTTTTTACTGCAGTCAGATATAAAGTTGCTCAAGAAGGTTGGGTAGCTGCTTGAAGTTTCTGAATAAGATCCATGGAACATCACTGATGGGACACTCTTACTAGATTTTGGGCAAAACATGATTTTTTTTCACATGCTGAAAGTTCTAGACAATCTGATGTGACCATAAAGCACCACTTAAAAATTTCTAGGTGGAGTCTAATTTTAGCTTTAGAAAGTAGCTCCTCCTGAGGTTTGAGTGTGTGGAATGTCTGGTATTCAGGATTCTTGGGGGGGTGGGGTGGGTGAACCGAAAACAGAAAAAAACCCAACCCCCAAAAAAGGCAAACAAAACCTAACAACAAACCAAGACACTTTGTTTTGGTAATTGGACTGACAATGAGATGTTCTGCAAAAGACTAAAACGTGGATTAAAATCTTGTTACAGGTAAGTGCCTTGCAGCCATGTAAATACACAGTGCTTTGGTATAAATAGTTTTTGCACCTCTGATGAGCAGCTCTTACATCTGTCCAACGATAAGCTTCTGCATTTCTTGTTCAGTGAATTTATTTTGCTCATGAAAACATTCTTAAGAACTGAATTGAATGAACTGCAGGATTTCTTATTGTTAATCTGTTTATTTCACTACAAATTTCTTATACAGTGGAGTGCTAAAGAAGCTTATTCTGTTAAATGTTTATAAAAATATAACCATGAAGGAAACTCAGTCATATGTAGCACCATAAGAAGATGATTTATTTAATCACTGGGATGTATGAAAAACGAATTGCCAAAAATAAAAATTGGACAAGTAAGTCTTAATTATTCAAAATTAAGCTTAATGATAATTTTCTAAGGGCTGTAGTCAGTCCTGTATCATGTCTTAAAGTATTCAGAGGTTACCTTTCTAAAACTGACAATGTAGATCAGTATAGAAAATACTGGATGAAATATACTATGGTACCCTTTTTAAACAGTGGTCCATAGTTGGTAGTATTTTTCTTGCTTCTGTGGGAAGAGGCAAAAAAAAGGAAAAATCCCTGCATGTGTTCTGCGTAGACCCCATGTGCTACTTGCTGTTCACAGGGTTGTCTTCCCATTTTTAGAACTCAGCTATTTTTTTTAATGAGCATTGTGCCCAAATCATTACCACTGTCTTAATTTTTTCTTTTTTTAGCACAGTGGTTAGCTGTTTTGGCAGTTGTGAGCAGAGGCAAAGATAATCCTTTGTGTTTCTGGCTGTAGACTCTATTTTGCCACACAATTTCCTAAAAGAATTTGCAAGCTTTAAATACACACCAACCATAGATCTATGGGGTCCTGCAGTCAAACCAGCCACCAGCAGACAGATGCATTCCTCTGTTTTCACCCTCTAATTAAACCAGTTGCATCTGGATAGTTCCAGCTGTGCAGAGCTAGGGGAAATGTGGTCAGAAACCAGGTGACCTCTGGAAAATTCCAACTTACTCCAGAAAAGGGATTTAGAAACTCGACAGCAAATGCAGATGTGACCTTAGTTCTGGTGGTTGCTTTGTAAGATTTGTAAAAGGGATGCGTGTGGGTGAGAATTTGTGTATGGAGATGATCTTTACAACCATATGTGCAAAATGGAAAATGCAATAGAGTAAAATTTTGCAGGAGGGGGGCATTAATGGCTTTCCTTTCTTTTTTCTTTATTCTTCCACACACCCTCCCCTTTTTTTTTTTTTTTTTTTTTTTATTTTTTCCACCCTCTTTTCCCCCTCCTGGTAGAAGTCATCATAAAAGGGAACAGCTGGAAATGTTAGTGTTTGTATCTCAACTGAAGTTGCAACTCTGGTTTTAAGTTTTATTTTACTTCTTCAAGGCAGTCTGTAAACTTTTTTTAGTGGTTTGCATGATATTATTTCCACAGATCTGTCCATTTTGATCAGAACTGTTGGAAAAATGTTACATTCTTTATTTCTCTTCTGTGATTATTTGGCTGTAAGTCAATGGGGAAGTTACCGTAGCTGATCTTAAAGCCATCAGTGCTGTCAGATTTGAAGACAGCCCTGTAAACTTTAATTACTTGGTCTTTCAACATTTTGATTTCAATGTTGAAAAGTCATTTCAAAGAGCCTGAAACTAAGCTTACTGTCAGTGCATTTCCCCATCTTTCATTTTAGTCTTTCTTAAGGATGACTGCTTTGGGAGGGTAGTTTCTTGTCTAAAATAGGAGCACTTCTTCTTTGGCTACATTTTCTAAAGCTTGCTTCCCATCCAATGTCAAGGATATATTTATTTGCAGTGTTAATGTAAATAGTTACTCCAGCAGTCACTGGAGTTCTGTGTTAGGCAAGTATTACTTTGAAGTGTTACTGTACACTGTGTGATGCCACTGCAGTCTCCACCTCTACTGTCCTTTCTTTTTTGTAGCTCTAGCCCAGTGGAAGCCTAAACCATCATTTTTGTTCCTGCAGTGATTGTATACAAATAACAAGAGTCTGTATGGTTAAATATATGGAATCTTATATTAACTGTAAAATGATAGTTAGTGGTTACATCATCTGGTCAGAACCAATAGTTTAAAACACCTAAATGGACTTCTCAGGGGCATGCAGATTGGTCGACATCTGCTGTCATCTAAAGACATCCAAAACCCCTGCCCCAGTAGGCTTAATAGGCAGTTTGACATATAGGAAGAGACAATGCAGTGAGTACAGTGGGATTTTTTTGTTTGTTGGTTTTTGGGCAACTCAAATAGGTGGGTGGGTAAAACAGGTGTCTTTCTTTGAAGAGGAAATACAGGAGTGCTGCAACTTTAAAAAAAAATAAATCAGATTTTGTGCTATTTCTTAATGTTCCGTGTATAGAATAAAACATTTTACACTTTCCCTCTTCCCTTCAAGTAGTTGTAGTTCAGTGCTTACCTCATCCCTCACTTGAATTAACTTTAGATTTCTTGTTGCTTAGAGTTGGCTTAAAGGACTTTATAAGACTATGCAAAAGAGTGTCTTAAATTGACACTATGAAGTACTCTTGCACAACTAAATCCAAACATCTGATTTTTGAATCTGACAAAAAAACCCAAAATCCAACAAAACTACTTCCAATGCTTGGTTTTCTTTTCGTTCCAGCAGATTGAAGATGTGATAGCACTGGGATTATTTGGAGCCAGGGAATCAAGTTTCAGTGCATTAGAATATTGAATATATTACCCTACACTGTTGGCAGTATTTATAAATTCACAAATCTAAACATTCAAGGTCATGTCAGGGTTTTAAATGAGTTGTTATAGTCAAATTTTAAAGGAGTAATTTGCCTTTAATGATGTTTGCAAATACTCTTAATACCTCTGTCTTTCTTTCATATATGGGAGGTGGAGAGAGTAGGCAAGACTTACATTTTGGAAGTAAGAAACACTGCGAAATAGAGCATGACAGAACAACAGAAAAAGTGATGTAAGCATGCTTATTTAGGTTTATTGAATATCCCTCTGTCTGAGCATTAGTTTGGGCGTTCATAAATCACAGCTGTTTAGTAGAGACTTGTAGGAAGACCATGCATTGATTCCTGTAAGGGTATATGTGTGCGAGAATTATGCTTGGTTGGCATAAGCAAAATGCCTATGTTGGTAACAATTGTTTATGATTGCTAGACTGGTTGATCAGTCAGAAATGCAGATGAGTTTTTAAAAGAAGTTAAATTATTTTATATAAAAGTTACTTCATTAGTATTTTACCCTGAAAGAGGGGGAGTGGGCAATTGCAATTACATCACATAACTTCTAAATATTTTTCTCCCTATCCATTTATTTATCAATTCTTAGATATGAAATTGCTATAGATATGGTAGGAGAAAAATTACATCTTTTTATTTTTCTCCATATAGCTTTCTCTCTAGGTTTACAAATAGATAATATTTACAATAAATATTATCTTAAAAAATTGATATCATACTGTGAAAACATTGACCTAGTAACGGATCATATTTGGAGGTTACTTTGACCCTTCCATATTTGTATGGATTACATTGAATTGTCACCTATCAGATAAACCTTAGTATTTTTAAAGAGTATTCAGAAATACTTCTGCAAACCTACCATTCAGTATTGCAAACTAAGTGTCTTTTATCTCAAAAGATGACTGGGAGGTTTAACGAAGTTAGATGTAGTGTCTGTATTGTTAGTGATTTGATGCTTATATGATAGCCTAAAGGCAAATTCACTCTTTGAACATACAATTTTTTAAAACCCATATAATAAAGAGTCCTTTGAGCACAACTCTTGACTTCTAGCAGAGTGGAAATTGCATATAAAATGCATGGCCTCTCAATTTTTTTTGTTCATTTTAACTTTTCCCTACTTAGAGTTAATTGCTAAAGGCATCACAGTGTCTCTCACCATAGAAGCTGAGCTTAGTGAAGGATGTTTTTCTCCCCATTCTTTCATGCAGGTCAGCACACAGAATATGAAGATGGGTGGGCTGCCTCGTACAACACCACCCACCCAGAAGCCACCAAGTCCACCGATGTCAGGAAAAGGAACTATTGGGTAAGTGAAGTTACCAAATCTGTAAATGGTTGGTGAACAAGAGGGGGGAAAAAAGGGAAGATTCTTTCTTTTTCTGTAGTGGGTTTGATTTTGTTTGTTTGATTTTGGTTTTGGATTTGTTTTAACCATTCACAAAAGTCAAGAGGTGTTATGTTCTCATTCTCTTATACTGGTCATGTCTCATGTATCGATTACCATGTTTCTGACAGAAGACAGTGGGCGTCATTACTTTCCCAACAGGAACTTTTTTATCATTGCAGAACACTTACAACTATGTGCTTTAGAGTAAAAAGTCAGTAACTCTGTGGCTTTGACAGGTGGTGCTAAACAACTGGAAAATTAGTATGTGGCACTGTTCATTAATTATTTATGCTGTGTGTGATGAAAGTGCTTTCCTGTTAAGTCTGTGAACCTGACTTTGACCTTAGGAGTGTGTTATAACTGGGATGAGTACAGTTTGTTGGTATACATACAAACTGTGGTGTTTTATTTTAAAACAAGATATGGATTACTTTTAAAACATGAAGGAGATGCGCAACACAGAGTTTATTACTAGGAAGCTTGAAGTACATGAAGAAATCCTTAATGGTTTTTTCTCATCCTGTGAAGTAGATACAGCAAACATACAGGAAAATATTACTTATTTTTTTTATCTTCGATTACTGATTAGTATGTAGCTGTCTTTTAAAGAATGAAAAATCTTTAGGTTTGTCTGTATTATCTTAATTTGCTTCTGATATATGCTTGTCCTTGTGTAGGCGTCACTCTCCCTATCGTACATTGGAGCCAGTACGTCCTCCAGTGGTACCAAATGACTACGTGCCTAGCCCAACACGCAATATGGCTCCCTCACAGCAGAGCCCTGTTAGAACTGCTTCTGTGAATCAGAGGAATCGCACATACAGGTATTCAGTGTAGTGCTGTACAGACTGTGGTTAGTATTGTATAAGCATATGGACAATAAAAGCTGTCATAAATATCAAATCCATCTGCACCTCTACAGTGAAGCCTGCTAATTTACAATATGGACTTGGAACATCATTTGGCATGATGAGAATGCACTCTAATAAACCCAGAATAGTGAATCATTGTAAGATTGTTCACTTAATCCCCTTGTCGCCTTAATTTTAGTGCCATTGCTTAGTTACAATGCTTAGTTACTAAAATTGTGAAGTCTTTCAAGTGGGTAGATAGTGATATTTTAAGAAATGCTTACAGAACTGGGAAAAGACTTTGTACACAACTTGCTTTCTACACGTTGAAGGACTGTACAGTATGCTTATGGTCACATTTTTGTTTGAACAGTCTTTGATGTTTATAGATTGAGTAGCTGAAAAAGAGCATTGTATTTTGAGGATATTGGTAACAACGAGCATAGAATAAAAGCTGAATTGTATTACCAAAGATTCTGCAGAAGGCTAGCATTTTCTGTAGAATAATAGGTTTAATGTGACAGGTCTAAATACTTCCCTTGAAATCTTTAAACATCGTAAGTACTTGAGGATGGCACAACAGATAGACTTAAAATGTAAGAAAATCTGACTTTTACTTTATTATCTTAAAATTTCCGGATTTTAGTAGTCTCATGTGAAAGCATACAAATGGGGGTCTAAACAGTCTACATGTTTTATGATTTATAGGAAAAAGGTCTGCCTTTGCTCAGTAGGGGTTTAACAACATTGGAATGCTGTGCTGTGGAACAAGATTGCAGAGGTGTATCATTTTTGGGCAAGTTCACTAACTGAAAAACCTGTTATGTTGTAGTCAAAGTGAAGAGTTTTAGGAAAACTTAGCTTTACTTAGGTCTGTATCATCCTTGTTTCTTTTCTCTTTTTTGCTGTTAGTTCTCAGAATTAGTAAGGTGCTATATGAGGGATCTTATGTTTCAGCATGCACAGCAGCATATTCATACCATGGGTTATTTTGGTTTCTTACAGCAGCAGTGGGAGTAGTGGAGGAAGCCATCCAAGTAGTCGGAGCAGCAGTCGAGAGAACAGTGGAAGTGGAAGTGTGGGTGTTCCTATTGCTGTTCCTACACCATCTCCTCCCAGTGTCTATCCAGGTAAGTGGAAACTTACTGTTCCTCTTTCTGACTCGGCATTAACCTTTAGCATTTGCAAGTCTCCTAAACCCCAAGGGAAGACTCAAAGTTCATTATCCAGAAATACGCAAGCCTTGAAAATTGCTTGCTATTGAAAGTACGAGTTTGAATCAAGTAATGTCTTTTCTGGGAATGTCTGATGTGCTCTAATGCTGCTTTTATATACTAAATATATTAATTTATCACATTTTTTTGCCTGACTGCCTACATGTGACTAGGTAGGACACAACAGCTTTTTCAGTAGGCTGGGGGGAACTTCTCCCTTGTCCTTTTAAGCAAATACATGTTTCTTTCATTGGCAATGCAGATACATAGAAGCATGTTTTTAGAAAATTAGATGAAGTTAGAGGCAGTCACAGAGTAAAACTTTAGTACATTAATGCACAATTAATGTCACAAAAAGACACTTGTTCAATGTAATCACCAGGCTTTACAGAAGTAGGAAGTGACATTAGTTCTCTTTTTCCTTTGCTCAGCCCTTTCAGTGGAGTGTGTGGTTGGTTTGCAGTGTGACCTGAGATACTTGATGCTTCTGAAACAAAGAACTGGACATATTTGGCTTTCTTCTTGTCTGTATTTTCTAATTCATGCAAAGCTAAAAGCAGCCGTGCTACAGATAGGAGCATAAATAACAAGGTGTAAAGGCATCTTTCAAAAGTAATAGCTTTCAGTGAGAAGTTCTGGGTTGTTCCCTTCAGACCTGGAAAGAAGAGTGGATTTGCTTGACCCTCATTTACTGTCCACATAGGAATGAGCTTTTCTTTAACAGCTCTATTTTTGTCTCATCTCCTCGTGCATTCTAATGTACTACGCATCTAATAAAGAGCTAACACTGGATAGTCAGCAGCTTTCTCTAATCCTTGCTAACATATCTCCTTATTAACTCCACCTCTTCCTCCTCTCTTCACGTAGCCCCTGCTGGCTCGGCTGGCACTGCTCCCCTTCCTGCTACCTCTGCTCCTGCCCCCACTCCTCCTGCTCCTGCCCCTTCCTCTGCTGCCCCAGATGCCGCTGCTGCTGCTGCAGGAGCTCAGCCCCTTGCTGATGGCTTCACCTCTCCAACTCCCCCTGCTGTTTCTTCCACACCCTCTACAGGTGAGTGTCTGCTCCAGCTGGTGGGCAGAGGAACCCAGGTGTGATCACAGTCCAAGGCTTTTCAGAGTTACTTCAGAAGCAGTGACCTTTTTTAAATTATTTTTTGAATATAACTAGAAAGTATCTGCTAATACCCAACTATAAGGTAATGGCTACAGTAGACAATTTGAGGTATGCTAGTTTTATAAACAGCAATAATTTTATCATTTTATGTTTACATGTATATAATTATTAGAATTTTATTACAGTTTGGATACTGAGAATCTTACAGAATAATGATGTTGGGGGAACCAGCACTGATAGTTCTGAGTATGGTTGTTCTCTTTCAGTAATAGAATAAAAAAAGTGCACCTAGCAGAGTAAAATTTGTATGATTTGTCTCTTCAATGCTTTCAAATGACAGGTCTCCTTTCAATGAATTGTTAAAAAGGGCAATTTTTTTTTTGTTTGGTGTCAGGTAAAATACAAATTTTTATTATGCAGAATAGTGCTAAAGCATTTTGTTTTAATATGTGGTACGTGTGGTGTATATTGAAAATTACTTTGTTTTAATGCTTATGAAATTACCCTACACTTTTTCATTTTCTCATATGCTGAAGTTGCAGCATAACCATAACACTGTTCTGTATCAGCTTTTGAATGGGGATTTCCACCTGCATTGTAAAGATCTCCTTTAGGCAGCCAAATTAATACAGAGTTACCTGCGAGCTTTGTTACATTGTTGTAGTGGAGGCTGATCACAGTGGTCTGAAGAGGTTTGTGTGTTTATTAGTGGTGGTGTCTCTTAGTAAGAATTTCACCAGGTGCCAGAAGCATTCCTGTAATCATATTTAGTTTAAGGTGCTGTAGCACATACAAAATGAGAAAATACTTATGCTAGAATCTGTGACTCTGCCTAGAAGCTTCCAAACTCTAATGAATTTTGGTATTAGAAGATGATCCTGATGTCTAAACTACTTCCATGATTAGATGATGAACTGTGTAATATGGGGCCTCAGTCAGTTTTCCATTTTTGGTACACTGTCAGTATTCTACTTAAGCCATATTGCTTCTATATTTTTGACAAAATCAAGCAGAGTTTAATATTTTAATGGCTATAAATTCACATCCACAATCCCCAAGAGAAATTCCAGGTTACTTATTAGTTCTGATTATCTTTTGTTGCCCTGTGCTATTAGTGAGGTTGCTTGCATGGCCTCTCTGAAAAAAAGTGTTTGAAGAGACTGGATAGTTTACCATGTATGAGGTGGTAGGTTTTGGTTCTGAAGGATTTCTTATGCCTCTTTCTTCTCTCCTCCTTTCTTTCTTTACCAGTGCATTAAGAAACAGTGAGACAGACACACTGGAAAGATGCATTAAGAAAAATGTGAAAAGGCTATATACTAGGAGGATTCCTTTGTAGTAACTCCTCTTCTTCATCTGTAAAAAGTGCATTTTTTGACATGTATCTCTACAAAGCAGGAGGAATGTGAATTTCTAGTTTATGCTTTTGCTCTTAGAAGCAAGTAACAGAGCAGCAAGCAACTTGCATTTTATTTACTGAGCTAGTGTGAAGCTTTGCAAAGGAATCCAAGCAGAGTGGAGAACAGTGCAGGTTTTTAAAAACACATTCCTTTGTTCTGCTGCCCTGTTTACTTCCTTCCATGCGTATCTCTTCAACCACAGTGACCACCCCTTCTTCCCTTGTTTCCTTGCATTTCTTCAGGGATTTACTTCTAGCACAAATGGTGGAGGCAGAATAGTTAGATAGGGTAATAACTCATATGGGTATAATAAGTCCAGTTTACTATTATATACAGCATATAAAGCAAAGAACTTCATTTGAGCTCAGAAGAGAGCTTAATGGTCTTGCTTCCTTTATTGCTTGTTTAGAATCAGGATCAGTTACGTTGATGCAGGGAGTGATTAAAATGGAGAGCAAGTTTTCAAGGAGTTGTTTCAATTGACAGCTTCTTGAAAGAAAGGGCCTTTGACTATGATTTCATTTATTCCAGAGGAGTTTCTAACATTCTCTTCTCCCCAAATGACTGCATATTTCCTGAATAGCACTAAGACAGTTAGTATTGTGCTTTTCCAACTGTAGAAGGTAACAGCTAGAAAGTTAGTTTCGACATATGTGATGCTTAATTGCTGGACTGTGAAGTGTTACTTTTTTGGAGGTTTGTAAAATAACTAAATTTGCAAGAAGCTATTACAGTGCATTAGATAAAATGGATAACTTGGAATTATTTTCTTTTATACTGAAGCTTTGTAGCTTAGACACCTTTGTATTTGGATTTTGTGAGCAGTGCTGAGTAGAGGCAGTTGGGAGAGTTGGTTTTTGTGTTGCTATTGAGACATCCAGTGTCCTGCCAGCCTTGCAGCTGAACTGGCTAACAGCTCCTAGGATGCAGATGTCTTTAAAAAGACTCAAAAACCTTTCCAAGCCTTTGAATCTTGAATGCAGATATAAAAAAGGCAATCATCATTCTTCTCTTTGCTAATACATTTCTCTTTCTAACCTAGGTCACCCAGTTCAGTTCTACAGCATGAACAGGCCTGCATCTCGTCACACCCCCCCAACAATAGGGGGGTCTTTGCCATATCGGCGTCCTCCTTCGATCACATCACAGACAAGCCTTCAGAACCAGATGAACGGAGGGCCATTTTATAACCAGAATCCAGGTAAGAAAGGTTTTTTTCTGCTCTGTCGAATTCAACACAGAGGTGAATGGAGAGGCCTTCAGGTCTCTGAAATCGTATGTTCTGTCTCCAGTGCAGATCTTGCAGTTAGTCTCAGGTAACTTTCTCTACCTTGCTGGTAGCCATGCCAAAGCTGCAGTCAAAGTATACAGTGTTCAGCTTCCATTACGCCAAGCAGTTTGAAACAATACTGGCTTTGCTGCCAAATAAATTACTTTTGATCTCACAGTTGCTATTGGAGAAGCTTAAGCCCTTTACTACACCATGTGTCATGTATCTGCTTTGTCATGGATGGGTATTTGACATTGCACTAGCACACTGATTCTTCATTAATCAGTCTTTATATTGTATGCTTTTTCCTTCTGATTAATGGTCAGTTCAGGAAGTTGTGTTTGTTATACAGGGGTAAGCATTAGACACCTTAGAGTCAATGTGGTGCTTGGTATGGGATACAGGGGAGCTGTGTCATCTGCTAAGTCCACAGGTGATGCTGTTTTAATAGACGACTGATCTTAAAAAGTAGAATGAGAACATGGATTCCATAACGAGGAGTGGCATGTCCTGTGTGACAGGCTTAACACAGTAGCTTTTTATCTAAGGAGTACTTTTCCTGCATTTCTGATGTGACATGAAGGTTTTGATACCAGAGTAAGGGAGACTTTTACCAAAGCTATGGAAAGATGCAGGGGATATACTGAAGGTTCCTTGTTAAGAAATGACCTATTACCAGCAGGTATGTTGACTTGGAAATACCACAGTACATTTAAGTTTGATGGTGGTGGTTTGTTTTGGTGTTTTGTGTGTTTGGTTGTGTTGTTGTTTGGGTTTGTTGTTTTTGTTTTGATTTTTTTGTTTGTCTTTTTTTCTGTTTTGATTTGTTTTCTTTTAATTGAGCGCTGAATTTGGAATTAGGTCAAATGCTGCAATCTGCATTTAAGCAATTTGATCACGTTCAAATATTACTACTTGTGAACTACCCCGCAGAGATGTGTGTGTTTAACATGAGAAGGAAATGGATGATCCTGCTGGGGACAGAGGGGTGGCGAAGGTATATGACTAAATTGCAGCCCATTTTCCTGAAATACATGGTGCTGTTAAGCATGTTATGTGCATATTGAAGGCTGTTGGGGAATGGACAAGAAGGAAAGGGTAATAGCAATAAAAGAAACTTTCAGGATTACCTTAGCAGTAAAGAGGATTTTTAGTATATCCAGTGAGTTTCTGACAACTGCTGTGCTTTTTTGCTTTAGCAAAGGGAAAATTCTTTTCAAGCCACCATTGCATTGTTAATAGGTAATCATAGAAGATGCCAAATAGACTTTAAATAAGTTACATAACCACAGTTCAGTCTGCATACTGAATTGTGGCTAAGAAGATAATGATTATCGTGATTAGTCCCTTGAGCAGTAACTCAAAAACGTAGTACTTAAATTATACTGGCATGCTTGGTACAACAAATAAGCAGTTGTTGTAAGAGACTTTTGTATTTT
>NW_009920953.1:0-2645 GCF_000696875.1 Nestor notabilis
GTGCTGACGCTTCCTCCATCCCTCGCCGCTGCTCTGCCCGGTGCTGCCGGGGGGCGCGGGGCAACCTGAGCCCCGGTTCCGGAGCTGTGAAAGTCTGAGCTTGAAATTGCATTTGGGGAATATTCGTTCATGTGTGTGCTCCCAGAGCTAACAGGGCTGCCGGGTGCTGGGCACTGCTGCCCCGTGCTCGGGAGGTTCGATTCGTCCCACTCCAGGTTCCTGGGTTTGAGTTTCCAGTTGCTTTTAACTCTGCCAGCGTCAGTTGTTTGACCTAGAAATGTTCCGTCCTGGATGCGTGCCCCAGCTTGGCTTCCACTTTTGCGTGTATTGATTCTAGTCCAGCCAAGAGGGAGGCAAGGGCCGACCCTTGCGTCTCGATGGCTGTGGTGGTGGTGACCTCTCCTTGGAGCAGCGCTGCCTGCCCAGCTTCCCTCTGCTCCAAGCAAGGAAAGTGCCCTTGGGAAGGAAGAACAGATTTTGTTGCCCAAATATAAGTTGATCTGCACATACTGTAACAAACTATGAGCTTAACTTCCTTCTGTTCTATGTCAGGTGAAGTATTGATTGTAGTTCTTGTGCAGGCTGCTGGTGATGGATGGTGCCCCAGCAGGAAGAATAGGTCAAGGTCAGGAACCTGAAAGGGTGAGAAATAAACCAGGAGACCAGTGGAACTCTGTGAGCTGGGAGGGTGGGACAAGGAGGGGAGGCTGAGTCTAGAGCAACACTGGACTAAGAACTGCTGAGGATGGACAGCAGTGGAGACAGGCTTACCCCAGAGGTAGCTGCTGCCAAAGCTGGGTGCCCCGACCTTCACCCATGCCTTTGGCAGATGAAATGCAGTTTGTTCCTCTAGCACCAGCCTTGGAGAGCCCTCAAGCTTGTTGCTGGAGTGTCTTGTAACAACGCGAGTCAGGATTTCAGTGTTCAGAGTCCGAGTTTGTGACCATGGTCCTGTTGTTCCTCCATTTAAACGTGGCTAACAGAGTGCTTGAGCCCATTACTGAAGGTACAGATTCCCACTGGTGAAACTGTTTGAGCTCTGATGTGATGGAACCTTGGGTGAATTTGGCTCACAGGCTCTTTTTCAGCTTATCGGGTCTTGAAAATTGGTACCAGTTTGTGGCACTGGGAGCTGAGCACTGCAATGGGAGCAGGGGCAGTGGTGGTTGCCTGCACTTCGGCTCCAGCTTTGTCAGGGAACATCCTTCTTCCACTTCTCCCGCAGGAACCAGCCCAGTCGCTGTCTTTCGTACTCTTGCTGTGTTTATAACTGCAATATCAGAGCTTTTGAAGTTGCTATCAGGACGCAGGGCTGGAGTTGGGGGACGACCCGTGGGAGCTGTGGGTGCTGTTAGTCTCTGTTCCAGCGATGTCGAAAGCACCCGGGTGCCAGAGCCCTGGGCACTGATGCCCTTTCTTATCGCCTGCTTTCTGTTTTGCACAAACAAGCCACACACCAGCCCGCTGTTATGATTAACTTGCTGCTACAAAGCAAATGCCCCACAGCACTTGTTCTAATAGACACGTGAAACAAGAGGCTTTGTTTCTGCTTTTGCATTCAGGTTTATATGTGATGATCTGACTGGCTTGCTAAGGAAAGCCTTCCCAGCAGAACTGCTTTTCGAAGCCATAGCTGCTCGCACACCAGCATGGCCAGTGTGCTCAGAGCAGTGTGTCCTGGCAGGACAGCCAGGCTCGGATGGAGTGAGAGAGCTTCCTGGAACACCTCCAGAGCCGGTCCCTGCAGCCAGCAGAGTCCCTGGAATCTCTCCTGTTGTCTCCGTGCAGCTGGGGAAGAGCAGGGTTTGGAGGTGTCCCTGTGGCTCACCTGCTCTCTGCCTCTGGAGCAATGCATCTCCATGGGTGGCTATAGAAGTGCTGGCTCCCTCTGAGCTGTCCTGCCCAGCTCTGTGTCCTACCCTGACCCAGCCAGGTCTCAGTGGCCCAGAAAGCTTCACCAAAGACCTTTCTGTGAGCTGCCAAAGCTGCGTTCCTCTGCGGTGCGTCCCCTCTTGTTGCTGCTCTCCTCACCTCCACTGCTCCGACTTACTTGCAGCTCAAACCAAGTGTGTTAAACTCCATCGACTGAGACTTCACTGACCATAAACGCAGCCTAAAGGTGCCAGTTTAGCCTGAGACATCCGTGCTGAGTCAGGCGTGTCCCAAACAATGTGACCAAAGGCAGCACATGGCCACAGCTCTGCGCTGGGGCACGTTCAGTCGCGTGCTCAGGACGGAGAGATGGAAGGTTCCTGCAAAAGGGCATGGATTTAGGGATTAGAGTGGGATAACACGCTCCCTGCTCAGGCTTTCGGCCATTCCTTTGCAGCTTCTGCAGGAGCCACAGCTCAGATGGGGAGTTCCCCACTGGGGCAATGCACAGGATGGGGGAGCAGGGACCTTCCTTCCCCGCAGCGCCACTTCCAACGCTCCCGCTGCGGGTAAACGCATTTCTTTGGATGAGCTATTTAATGGGCTGGGACTCACAGGAGAGCCCATGTGGGGTGAGGCTGGAAGGAGAGGACACGGAGGGATGTCGTGGCTGGGGGCTGGCGAGCTGTGCCTTCCTCTGGGGACTGCAGAGGGCAGTGGCACCCGTGAGACGCAGGTGGCCCCGGGTGCTGCTGCAGGACCTGCCCCAGAGC
>NW_009920953.1:2943-4226 GCF_000696875.1 Nestor notabilis
TGGAACTGGAGGAGCTTTAAGGTCCCTTCCAATGTAAACCTGTCTGGGATTCTGTGACACGCACCATGATGCTGCCCTGATGGAGAACACCAGCAGCTGTCCACTGCAGCATGAAATAGTCGTGGTCAAGCTCAGCACTGCTCAAAAGATGATGTGAACCAAGCTCAGTGCACTCCTGCTTTGCCATGAGTTAAAAAGGCTACAGAGCAGCCGGGGGGACTTGGGCACTCTGAAGAGCTTCCAGATCCTGAGGAGTCCTGGAAGAAGAGCAGCAGCTCTGAGAGGTGTTGGAGGAGCAGCTCCGGATGAGGATATGGGGCTGCTGCTCCTGTCACAGCTGTCAGGAAGAAATGAATGCACCGAGCTCAGTTTTACCCATCTGATCAAAATCTTGTGCCAGAGCATTGCCTCGAGCACTGGGAAGTGTGTGTGGTTTGTGTCCAGCCTCTTTGCCCTCCTCTGCACTTCATTTCACTCAGCTCCTTTTCTCTCGCCTGCTGGAAGTGCAGCTTGCGCTTGTCCCTTTTCCTCGACAGACTGTTCCTCTGGTCCTGTTTAACCCCGTGCTGGCCGTACACAAGAGCTGTGCTGTGTGACAGGCGCAGGGCAGTGTCTGCCCTCCTCCCCAAGGAGGCCAAGCTTGTGCCCACAGTGACTGTCTTACCCTTAGGGCCCAAACCTCCAGTGCCAGCACCCAGCTCACAAAGCCTGGGCACGGTTCCGTGTTGTTTCTGCCCATTTCCTTCCCTCTGGAAGCCAAGGGCAGCCTCCAGCAGTGGCTTTGAGCTGCAGGGTGGGAGCCACATCTCCTCCTTGTCCTGGGACCCTTGCACAGAGCCTATTGACTTCACCCCTATGTTGGGTTTATCCCCAGGGCTAGAGGTCAGGTTCAGGTTGAGGAAGGGAAGAGCAGGTTCTTCCCCCTCGAGCTCAGGTGCGCTCGCCCTGCAGTCATTCTTCAGTGGATTAATGAAGATCAGTCCAGTTTGACACTGTGCTGTTAGGTACCAGGCGCTGCTGTGGTGAGGCAGCAAAGAGCTTTTACATAGGCTGCAGCATGGAAACACATGAAAACACAACTGCCTTTGGTTCTGTGCCACTCTGGGACCCACAACACGTGCTGGCAGCATCATGGGGCTTCCTTTCCTTGGTGGCCCAGGGGGTCTATGGTCACCTTTTCATCACATCTGGTAGGTCAGGAGGTTCAGCCTCCTGCCCCATGTTTGTCACGGCTTGTTCTAGAGCTGACACCCATCCCACCCTTTCCTGTCTCATCTCGAGCT
>NW_009920953.1:4272-4508 GCF_000696875.1 Nestor notabilis
GGACATGTGCCAAATACAGCCCCAGCCTGGGCCTGCTCCGCTACAACAGCTTAAAATAAACCAAATAGAGTTTTTCCTTTAAAAGTGATCCGGGGTTTTCAGCAGAGGTGCTGTGGAGCATTGCGTGGGAATCGCTGGGCACCAAATGCAGAGCTGCGAGACGGGGGGAAACCGGGAAGGGGAGTTATGTGTAGAAGAGGTGCAGAAGAGAGCTTTGCAGAAGTGGGCCAGGTCTG
>NW_009920953.1:4533-35291 GCF_000696875.1 Nestor notabilis
AGGGAAAGCATGGGTGGATTTGGTTGAAGAAACAAGCAAAGGAGATGTCAGAGCACTCTCTGCCCTTGCTAGGCTGTGGCTGAGGAAGGGAGGAGCAGGTTCTTCCCTCTCGAGCTTGGTTACGCTCACCCTGCAGTCATTCTTCAGCACATTAATAGAGGTCAGCCCGGTTTGATACCGTGCTATTACTTGCCTGGTGCTGTTGTGCCCTGCAGAGGTCCAGTGGCGCTGGTGCCTTCCGCTGTGGGATCACCTTCTCCTGTATCTCCCCACTGGATCAGTATCTGAGGCCAGCCCATACATACGAGATGAGTTTGTTGCGGTACGGAACTGAAACCACCACTTCACCACCCAGTTCGTGTTGTGCAGGAGAAAAGTTGTGTTTGTGAGCGCAGTAACTTGCTCTGCTCATGAGCCTGTCAATCCCCACTAATGCCTCCATGTACAATCTTCTCCTCCTCCAGCAATGCTGTCCTTGCACAGGTCTCTTCCAACCCAAACCATTCTAGGATTTTAGCAAAGTATGTCCACAACTTATCCTTATGCTGCTAAGTTTAAGAGCCAAAATAAGTGTCTGCCAGCTAAGACTGTGCCCCTGGAGGAAGGGGAATGCCTTGTGTGACTCTCCTCTCCTTTATCAGCTATTGGAAGTATCAGTCTCCTGCTGTTGGAGGCTATGGTTTCATGCGTGAGATGCTCTTGTTTTAAGTGAACCCTACTTAAGGAGGTTTTACACAAGTTATACAACTTAAATGGTGTTCCTCTGGTACACAGTTCATTAACCCAGTGATTAAGCTGAATCAAGCTGCTTGCTCTCTCTTACAAGTACCTTGTTTTCTGTCAGCAAATTGGTGTGACCCAAGGGCTGCAAAACCAGTTCTGCCACTTGTTTACAGGAAAGAGATCCTCTTATTGACAGTAGATAATCTCTTCACTGTGTGAATCAGAGGTGCCTGCTGACATCTCGATGGGACTCAGCAGCTTTGCTCCTGACTCTGCAGAAGAAACAGCTTTTGCCTCATCCCATGGTGGAAGGTGCAGACCAGGGAAGTCCGGAGGTGACAAGCTCTGAGCCTGTGCTTGCTTTTTCTCTGGGTTTCCCGTAATACCTGTGGAAAGCATTGGCTGTGTTCTGTCCTCCTAAAGCAGTTACCTGCAGGATTACTGAACTATGATGACCTCCACATCCCACAGCGTTTCTGCATCCCACTAGAGAATGGCATTGTTCCTTCCTGAGAATGTGGGCCGGGAGCCTTGGGAATGAGCTTCATCCTGCTTGAATACTGCTGAGCTGGGATGCTGGGGGAAAGGCTGCATGGTCCTGCCCATCACCACGCATGGGCTTGGGCAGTCCAGTAATTATCCCCAAGTCATTACAGAGGCAGTAACACTCATTGATGGGGAAGCACTGAACTGGCCTGACGTTGCTTTCTGGAAGCATGACAACGTGATGTCAAGGTGCCTAAATTAACTTGACTTGGCCATCCCTGCATGTCTGGACCAAACCCCTGAGAAATGCTGCAGGAATGTGTCTATGTCCCACTGTGTCCACCAGCAGGTCCCACAAGCACCACGTCTCCATGGCTGCTCCTGATAAGTGTGGCTTCTATGTATTTAGGAGTTGCTAAGCAGCTGGTGGATGACGGGCAACCCCACAACTGGACTTTAGAAAGGGGGAGTACACCAGAAGCCTGAAAGCAGAATTTAATCTGGAGAAAACTGAGTTTTATGAGTCTCCATTTCCCGCGCTGCTGTCTGCGCAGACTTCTGGAGTTAATGATTTGCAGAGGATATTGGCTCCCAGACAGGCTGTGTGGTGGAAAGGTTGCATTAGGGACTATTTACTGTCACTGGAGCAGCAGCGTGTCTGCAGCTCCTTTATGCAGCCACCACTTTCTGCTCCCCACTCGCCTCGGCACCTGACTTGCTGCTGCTGAGGAAGTGGCTTTGTGGAGCAGCCCCGCTGCAGGTCAACTGGTGTGATTGTGCTTCTAGTGATCTGTTATTCTGGACATGTTAGATCGAGTAGATGTGCAGCAGCAAGATGGAAGTGTTCAGGGTTGGATGGGGCTTGGAGCAACCTGCTCTAGTGGAAGGTGTCCCTACCTGTGCCAGGGGGCTGGAGCTGGATGAGCTTTAAGGTCCCTTCCAACCCAAACCAGTCTGTGACTGTGTAATACCCTCTGATTTTAATGCACATTGATAAGTTGCTATTTATCACCTATATCTGGATTTGTCAATATATTATGCTGTGGTTTAAGTCCTTTCATTGCTGATGGATGATGTAACACGCCTGGAGGCAACAGGGTCTTGTGAGGTTAGTGATGATGGAGGTGGCTGGAGCTGATAAAGCTGAACTGATTTTATTCCCCTCACAAGAGAAGGGTGACTGCAAGCTACATAAACCAGGCAGGCATCTGAATTCCACATGTGGTATTTGCATGGATCAAGGTTCCCTTTTGTGAGTCTTTCCTGGGGGGGCGATGCCATCTCTGCTCCTTGGCAAGGACAGACCAGCTCCTCCAGCCCTGTTTGAGCCCAGGCAGTGCCATGGCTGCTGCTCCTGAGAGGGTTTAACTGAGTGGTGGAGAAACCAACATGTGTTTGTGCTGAGATAATGAGGCAGAGAAGAGATTAGATAGAGAAAAAGTATTGTTTTATCCATTCAACCCTTAGAGTTCAGCCCCCAGGAGAAGCCAGAGCGGGTGCAGGGAGGAGGATCACAGGTCAGGGACAGTGCTGCTGCTGCTCCATTTCGCCTCCTCGCTAATGTGCACTAATTTTTGCCTTCTGATATTTTTGCCTCCCTTTCAGGAGGAAAAGGCAGAGCCAAAAGCCTTTTGAGGAGGTCAGGAACCACGGCAGTGACCGTTCCATTTTGAAAGTCTCTTTTCTGGCACAATAAACAGCATTGTACGAAATAGCTGACACTTCCCATGTAGCCGTTGCATCACCTTCCTCTGCACAAGTGTTGTGGTTAATAAGAGTTGAGTGTGTGACAACCCATCAGTAACAGCATAAATACAGGGGGTCCTGCAGCACATGAAGGTGCTCTGGAAAAGCTGCCTCTAAAAGAGCTTTAACTTGTATTACCCTCTATTGTAACTGGTTTTATTAGTTCTGATGGATGAAGAACAGTGCACTGTAAGAAACTTGGGGGGGATTCCCTGCAGCTTTCCTTCTGCTTATCTCTTCTGCTGCACGCAGCAATGAGAAGAAAGATGTTTTTCTCTAATTAGAGTCATCAGTGGAGATGACTCAAATAATCTCTGTTCCCTTGTTAATCCTCATGAATGAAACCTATTGGGTAGAGCAGAGCAAGTGTCCCTTTCCTTGTAGACTAGTCAGCAGCAGCACAGTCATCATCTGAATGAGCACAAACTTGTTCATCAAAGACAATGAGCTCTCCAGTGCCTCCACGGTCCTCTGCAGCGTGTGCAAGGGTTTGAGTATCCTGCTGCTCTCACTCACGCGCCCAAGTGTGGGTCTTGGAGCAGAAGACCAGATACCCAGCTTTGAGCAGGCTGCCCTCTCTGCAGTGCTTTCAGCTTTGCCAGTTACATGCAGTTGTATTTCCGTGTATGATTCATGCCAGCTCACCTTGAGAAAAAGCAGCCATCTCTGCCTGGTGCCGAGATACTGTCCCACAGATACTTTAAGCTGGAGTCACCTGCAGAAAAGCTGTTCCTTTCTGCCCTCCCCAAGAGCTCCTGCCAGCCACAGGCATCCCTCTCCAGCTGGCACGCACTGGATGGGGCTTGGAGCAACCTGCTCTAGTGGAAGGTGTCCCTGCCCATGGCAGGGGATTGGAACTGGAGGAGCTTTAAGGTCCCTTCAGTCCAACAGTCTGTGATTCTGTGTTTTCCAAGCAGCTGTAATGGCAACTCCCACTCCCCTCCATCTGCATCCTGAGCTGTCCCAGCTGAGCTGCTGAGCCTTATCACCAGCACTCCTCGGTTCAAAGCCAATTTGTTTTCTTCTGTATCAAGCAAATGATAGACTTATGAGCTGCAGCAGGTTTTCTTGTGTCAACAACCCAATCTGCAAGTCCTCCTCATATGCTGATTTCCTTGTTTAGAGAGAACCCTCTGTTTGCCATAGTGTGCATCCCTCGCATGGAGGGAGCGGCTGCTGTTTGCCATGGCGGAGTCACCGCTGCTATTTTAAGGCACTGGTGCCCCAGGTGAGTTTCTCAGCTGGGAAATGACTCTTTTATTTGCAGGTTTGAGCAGTGACATGTCCCTCCTCTTTTTGAACTACCCTCCTCCCTAGCTGGGTACAGCCCCAGGTGGAGAGGAGCTTTGGCATTGACTTCAGCAGATCACAGCTCACCCTGCAGCTTCCTCCAGATGCACCACTCGAGGACCCTAAAGCTTTCCAGCTTTGCTCTTTTCTGCGGACGGGAAAGCATTCCCAGAGTACTTTTCCTCCTGATAAGTAAATTATTGAAGTTTTTGATACTCAGCCCATTTTAAATGCAGTTTTGAGTTCCAGCCTGGGTATGACGCTCAGCTGCACCCCAGCAAACTCAGGCTTGTGACCTTGATTACAGGACTCACGCCATTAGCTCGGGTTTTGTTTGGTGTGTTTGAGAGGAGTGGAGGATGCTGTCTCCCAGCCAGCATAAACAGAACTGAGACAGTTTTAGGGGAAAAATGTACATCTATTTGTTTAAGTACTTCATACTCTAATTTATCCTGTCTGCGATCCTTTGTTTAGAACCAAGAGCATGCACAGAGCAAGGGACGAAAAAGCCTCTGTGTGTGTTCAATAATATGATTTTCATTTTTATAGTACCAAACCTGCTTGAGAATGTCTGTCCTTTTGCCTTAGAAACACGATGGGGAAAAGAAAAGCGTATCCCTTTTGGCTACCACTATTTTGTTATTGAAGTAATAGAGCTGGAATGTGGATAAGCTGCTGGACTGGGAGTCATGTCTGTAGCTGCTGCTGCTGCTGTGCACTCTGGTGCTGGTCTCGGGTCTCCTTCACACCAAGGCAGAGCTGTGCACCATTGCCCTGTCCCCCTTCTCCTGCTTTCCATTAGAGGGCATTTGGGCTGCACTTGGAGCATCCAGGTCTCCATCCAGAGCGAGCTGGAGAAGCAGAGCCGGGCTTGCCAGCCCACCTTATAAATACACTGAACTCAAAGGCTGGCTGACTGCAGACCATGCAGCCACGTCTGTGACCCTGTGCTTGCCCCAGCATGAGTTTTGCCTTCCTGATGTGCTGTGTGGCCCCACCACAGGGGCTGGGCTGGTGCTGTTGGTGCAGGCTGGGCGCGGGCACTTGCGCGGTATTTTGAGCCTGATGAAGGTGAACCCAGGAATGTGACTGTATTACAGTGAGCCCCATGACTCTGTTCTGGCCTTGAGCAGGAAGGATTGTAGCTTCCAAGTGAGATTTTTGTTTGTTAGGCCTTGCAGTGTTGACATGTTTGATTTGGACCTGGTTTTGTGTACGTCTGGTTTCCTCTTGGCACTGCCATTTCTGAGGACGGAGTGCATGGCAGTGCAGAGACAGCCCTGATGGCTGAGGCCATGTTAGTTAGTTAGTCCAGAAGCTTTCCTTTGGAAAAAACACCCTGCTAAGAAAGGTGAAAAAAGGAAACAGAAAAGGAAAAAGAAAAAAGGATGGAGCAGTATTCTGTGATTTCGTGTTGCCTTTAGTATTGGTTTGAAGCTGATCAGCAAATCTAACATGGAAGCACGGAAAGCTGGCAAGGTGATGGTCCTGGGTTACTGCTGCTGGGTCATTGATTCCCACTCCTGTGATCTGGTCATTAATGCTATTGTATCTTGAAGTATGTAATCAATTCCTGTTCAGCTTCAGTGTAATGTGGAAGACACAAAACCATGGCATTAAGTGAATGAAAAATAACTTGTTGTGTGCAGGGAGGCTGGAGATAGTCCCAGACTAGTTTGGCTTGGAAGGGCCCTTAAGGCTCATCCAGCTCCAACCCTTTCACTAGAGCAGGTTGCTCCAAGACCCTGTGTCCAACCTGGCCTTGAACACTGCCAGGGATGGGGCAGCCACAGCTTCTCTGGGCACCCTGTGCCAGCGCCTCAGCACCCTCCCAGGGAAGAATTCTGTGGGTGCATCTGTCATAGTGGTTGGCGTAACCCCACACTGCCCTGTAACGGGTGGGAGAGGCTGAACTAGCAGGAATTAGACACCCTGAGAGTAAATACTGTGGTTTGAAGGAACAAACCCAACCACGATGACCAGGGTTCCTGTGGTGAGGAGTGTCCCTGGTTGCTTTAAACCTGGCGGGGCGGGTAGTGCCATGTACCACTGAGCCAGGTAAAGGGTCACCGTGCCATAAATAAGAAGTTATGATGTACTGCACGAACCTTGAGTCATCGGGATGGGAAATATCACTTCCCGTAAATCAGCGTGAAGCGGAGCTGAGCAGCAAACAGCCCGGTGGAGGCTGGTTTCGTTGGGCTGGACAAAGACAGCAGCTAAGCCCACAGTGGGGAACCAGTGCAAACCCTTTTGCCAGAAACTGGCAAAGCAAAACTGGTTTGGGTTTTTTGGATGGGGCTTGGAGCAACCTGCTCTAGTGGAAGGTGTCCCTGCCCGTGGCAGGGGTTGGAGCTGGAGGAGCTTTAAGGGCCCTTCCAACCCAAACTAGACTGGGATTCTATGATGATGATGATTCTTCCATGGAAAGCTGCAAGAGCATTTGACCTACTGAAAATTAGAAACATCACTGAGAGAAGTTCCTTGGAAATCACATAATGGCTGAGAGCAAAGTGCTTTGTCAAAACAACCAGATTGATAGAAAAGTTTTGTCTCATCCTTGGGCTTACTCAGTGAAGTGGGCAGAGTGCTTCATACTCAGTTGCAGTCTAATAGCAGTGGTATATTTTGACTGCTGGGCTGTGCACAGAAAACTGCTCTCATGTCGAGGTGTTATAAAATGCACTCATGAAAACTTGGAACCCTCTTGCTAAATTAATCTGCAGCATAACAAGTTGCTGATGGGGATCTATTTGATTGAGTTAGGACTCTTACAAATCCAGGTAGCGCTTTGGGTTTGGAGTTGTGCTACAACCAGTATTTCCTAGACTTATTTGTAATACAGTTTTATTTTAGTCTTGCTAGTTTCACCCTGAAATAACCCTTCCAGCTGCCATGTGGAGCATCTTTTCCTGTCCAGCAACAGGAAGAAATGGCCCAAGTTAGTCTGACTTTTGGGCAGTGAAGGGGAAATAAAGCCTTCCCGTTACGGATCTCTGACAGCCTTGCAACATAATAGGTTTGAAAAGGAATATTCGGTTGGGACACTTTCCGAGGTCCTTAGCCATAGCTTTTAGCCTTGTCTCCTTTGTTTCCAGAGCACTGCCCTGGTTTGGTCCTGGCAGAGGAATCCTGCAGCCCTGGGGCACTGGCGCATCTGAAGCACTCACAACCTTTTGTGGTTTCATATCTTCAGCCCTTTTCATCTGAACCTCTCCGATTGCCCCATAAACATTAATGAGTTGGTTTAGTGTGCATCACCAGGCTAGGAAGAGTGTCAGTATCCCTGTTTTATAGATGGTGAAAGTACAGAACAGAGAGGAAAAGCAAATAGCGGCAGGTTTCCTGATCCTAATCTTAAGCTTTAAGCATTGCATCGTGCTTCCTGTTGATGCAGAGCAGTTCCCACCATGACCTTCATTAGAGCGTTGATTCACATGATTAAGGTGAATGAAATTATCGGAGTGTCTTAGCTGGTTGTCAGGCAGCTTAGTGTTTTTCATACTCCTGCTATTGCTTTCTTGGTTTAATTGCTAGAATGAATCAAGGCTTGTTTGAAGTGATAAGTAGATACTCACGTGTTCTTGAGATGAAGCATTCGTCTTACAGGAACAAGCCGTTGCCCATCATATCCACTGCCTGCAGAAGTGGCAACTGCTTGGGCAACTTCTCTTTGCTGTTGAAAGTGTCTACCAGGAGCTAATGAGCACTTCGGAGGCAGTGCAGGAAACATCTGCGTAGAGGTTTCAGCCATGCTGGCACTCATAGGGATTGTAAAGCCTTTTACCTCGTTGAAAATGGAAACAAACCTGCTGGGGAAGCAGGAAAGCATATACAGAATGTGTTGGATCAGGCCCATATGGCAAAGGACTACAGACAGAGGAGCAAATGTCATGAAGCTGGTGGAGGTTTCCAGCCACGCACTCATTTTCCATGTCTCCTGCTGGCGCTTGTAGTCCTGGCAGGTAGCGCCAAAGGGATGTTCCTGTGGTTACCCCCCTCAGAGTGTGCCATTTCCCATCTCTGATTAATTGTTCTCCTGTAATTGCCTTTGAGTTGACCTCCTCCTTTCTTCTGCACCTTCAGGAGTGCAGGGTTGAGGTTTCCCTGCTTGCAAGGTGCTCTGTCTGCCAGAGCTGTGAGCAAGGGCTTTGACTCATCCTCACTGAGGTCGTATCCTCACCAGGTATCTGGGCTCTTGGGAGCCTTAGGAATTGCATTTGCTGTTGAGAAATGCTGCAGTGAACATCTGAAGGTAATGAGGGAATAGGGAGGGGGTGGATTTTACTCCATACGATGTGACTCCATCAGGGGGTTCCCAGGAGAGCCTGGCATCACGTGAATTCCCAACAGATGCATTTTAATTAAAACCAAAAGAAACTGAAATTGTGAGTCAACAGTTTATCACGTGTGAAGCTGACCCAGCTATTTCTCAGCGCCGTAATAGCTGCCAGCAGTGTCCCATTCCTTCCACAGCCCTGCCCTGCCTCTTGCACTTGCTGGTGTGTGACGCCTGGTTAACGTGGATGAGGAGCTGAGGGTTGCAGGGTAAGCTGAGAATTAGGCAAGGTCTATCCTTATGTCTCATCCACATCTCTGCTGCTGCACCAGAGGCTGGGCCAGGTTGGATCAGGAGCTGAAGGTGCATATGGAGTCTCTCCTCCTTGGCAGTCCCGCATCTATTAGGTTTTAAAGCTTTTGGGGGATTTTGCTGAGAGAAAGCTGACTACATTCACCTGACATGAGAACAGGAAAAGCTTGAGGGAGCATTTGCATGTTAATTAAAAAGAAGGTCAAAGAATCAAAGCAGTGATTGAAAAAGGGAAGAAAAACACTTCAGTACATCGAATGGGACATCCAGTCTAGGTCTTACTTTGCCTGGAAAGGTTGGACCATGTGATCCTTGAGGTCGCTTCCAAGCTGGGATTCTAGGATTGAATGTCTGCTGGTGTTTGGTGCTGTTTCAGCCTGGTGGCTTCCATCACCCTCTCCCCTCCTGTGGTGTGTTGTATTAATAACTTCTGAACTTGAACTGCATGCTCAGCTCTGCAGGCTGAGAGCTGCAGCCCTGGCCGGAGCTTGGAGGAGCTCAGGATCCCACAGGGTAATTTAGCAAAGCCCCAGGAGCAGCTCCTCAACTGTGGCTGTTGAGACCCGGAGCTGGTTTTGGAGCCTGAGTTCAGCACAGGGCTCCCAGCAGCACCGGGCACCTCCAAACCTACTCTCGGTGCTTTATTGACAGATGACAGCGGGGCATTAAAGAGGTCAGTCCTCTGCTGATGTAAACTGGCCTGTGCAAGCTTAATATTTGCACTTGCTTGATGTGCATCCAAGAATGTTGAGCAGATGGGGCTGGAGTTGGGGATCTGTTGGCAAACAGAGTTTCTGCTCTTGGCAGCGTGTTGGCAGCATTAGTTGGAGCGTGGGTCTGCTCATGGTGCTTCTGCACTTACACCCCACCAGTGTCATTTCCTCTCCCTTCCCTTCTGCCTTCAAGCAGGGTAATAACTCAGAGCCTTGGCACATACCAGCACTCAGTGAGGTCCTCAACAGGATGGGGAACTCAATGCAGGCCCCACAACGGGCATAAAATGGAAGAAAAACAGCATAGCCTTCAGTCTGCAAAGCGTGTCCCCAACAGGAAGCCGTCTGGGAACTGCCTTCCCATGGGGAAGCACCCAAATCCTTACCCTTTTAGCTCTGAAGGGGCTGGATCTGCTCTACAGAGGTAGTTTTTGATGGGGTTTTAGTAAATAAGTGGGGTCCCCCCTGCCCAGCCTGGTCCCCCTCCCTGGGAGCTGGCACCCACCTTAACAACTGCATTGACTGGAACCCGATGCACCACGGTAGGCGATAGGCACAACGCCAAGACAAGATGCCTTTTGGTTGACCTAGAAGAGTAAAAATGTTCAGTATGGGGAAAAAAAAAAGAGACCTACTTGGAGGAAGTTATGAAAAATCACATAAATAAGTGTGTGAACTTGGCCGCTGCGCAGCGGCGGTGCTGGAAATAGCTGCAAACCCCAGGCTGAGTCGTGGTGAGCAAAGCTTCAGAGAGCTGTGGCTTCTGCTGAAGCGTGAGGAGCAGGGTGAGAGGAGGAAGGTGATGCCACAGCTCATGGCGAGGGCTCGCTCTGTCTTGGGGAAGTCGCCTCCTTTAGCATCTTGCACGTTTGAAGGTCAACTTGCAGTTCTTGGCTTGGTTTTACAAGGGCTCAGAGGGTGTTTGCTTGAGCTTGGAAAAGAAAACCCATAAGCAAATGAAACACAGTCTCCACAGGAAATTTTGACATAAGTTCTGTGACTCAACCTATTGATATTAGCAGCATTATGTAAGTTGGTCTCAATGCTTCTTCTTGTCTTGTCTTGGGTGCCACTGGGTGTTAATGGAGATAAAAGAATTTGTCAGGTATGAAGCTGAAAATCCGTATTTTCAGGTTTTTTGGGCACCCTTTCCAAATACAGCATAGGAAGGGTCTCCACTGAGCCCCTCTCTGGGGGCAGTCACCCACTGCAGTGCTCCTTAGCACCAAAACAGGCAGGGTGCATCGGGAAGCAGGGCTTCATCCCCTGGGAACGGTCTCGTTTGTGGTCCTGAACGTCTGTGAGGTAGCACCAAGATTAAGTTAAAGGTTAGATTGTGTTGCGAGTGGTGCAGTCTGGCTGAGGACTCTGACCACAGAAGTGAGGTCAGGAGGTCCAAAAGTTACTTACTTAGAAACTTCATGGGTTGATGATAGCTCAGGTGGATGCAGGTCACAGGCTGAGAAAACCTGCAAGTATTTCAGCTCATTTCCACAAAACAGTTGTTCTTTGTGGGTTTTCTTGTTTCAATAAACATAACTGAAATGTTTTATTTTGATTTTATATTTATATGGGGTGATTTAAGCAAAATTTGAAATTTACTAGTGGGAAATTCACTTTTGATCTAGATCATGTTTCCTGAGACAAAAGCGCGGTGATGAGCAAGTTCCACACAACTTAGATTTCAACATTTGTTGTAGTTATTTGAGACAAGCAATGCTCTGCACATTAAAGTATCTGATTTCATCTTGTTTCATGATGTAATTGAGTCAGCTTTTTATGTTTATGTGCTTTTTATTGCTCGTAACCAGTGCTGGCTGGGTACAAGGCGCAGGTGACGGATGCTGCGGGAGCGATGCCAGTTTATATGGCTTTCCACTGACTCCATAAGCAAGTAGGATTGCCACCAGTTCTCACTGTTGTGCAGGGAAATTCAGCCTAAACGTGGTCTGAAGCCCTGTAAATGCAGGATATGAACACAGCTGCTTCCCGAGATGATGCCTGAGTCAATCCTACCTGAACAGAAATGGCCAAGAAGTGATGAAGCTTCTGCAAGGGCTGGTCCTGGAGTTTACATCAGCTATTTCCAACCTTCTTTTTAGTGGCTGATGGTTGTTGCTTATTAATATTGTTCAAGGAATTTTGCATCATCCGAAGGGTGTGTTTTAGGTTAGAGCTGGCTGCTGACAGGATAGCATCGAGCAGTGCCTTTGCACATGTTAAAGAAAATAATCTGAAATACACACCAAATACAAAGTTTTTAGAGGACCAGAACAATCTGACTTACTAATTTACGTTCCCTTTTCCAGAGGTTGAAAATGACAGAAATAAAGCTGGAGGCTGGGGCTTATCTCCATGCCAGAGCCACCTCTTGGGTCTTGGGCAGCACAGAACTCCCTGTTTTGGTTCACATTTCTCATTATATGCAACGTGCTTGGTTCACTGCTGGGGTAGCCATGAACTCCAGAGCTTCAGATACCTCCTTGCTCTATTCCTAGCCCGCAGCAAGCCCTGCATTAGTCATTGTGATGCACAGGATGAGGCAGTGGAAAGCCCGCAAGTCCCAGCACGGCTGGACATGTCCAGCTAGTTCTTATTACAAGCTGGACAGTGTGTGAGGTGTGTCACATCCAAGTGTTTAAGCATTTTCTTGGGTCATGGAGAAAGCAGATCTTAGGCAGTTGAAGCACCTTAAGACAGTGCAGAAAGTGAGGAATATGTGAAATTATTTTTCCTGGTGAGCTGAGTAGGCAGGAATGGGTAAACTTTGGGGAAGCAGAGGCTGTGCAAGGACTCCCACAGCTCTTGGTGGAAGGCTACAAAAGTTTTGGGCTCCCCAGTTTAAGTTTTCACCTTCCAACTGGACTGTGAGGAGAGAATCTTTGTCTTGGGAGTGACACAGCATCAGGGTAGGAGCATTAGGAAAATGCAGTTCTCCATCTTCACATCTTGCTATGGCAAAGCCATATATATCCACACACACACATATATACATATGAAGACAATGCAGGGAGAATGGATATCAGCATGTGAAGAAATTAAAACCCTGTGGCAAAGAAAGAAATATTGGCTGATGTAGAAATACAGTAATATTCAATGTGTTAACATTGTCCCTTTCTTTACAGCTCTTGGTACACGGTTTATAGCCAGAAGAGGCACGGGATGAAGCCAGCGCTGGGACCTCCCCACTGGAAGCAGGGATGCGGATGCTCATGGAGCAGCAGTTGATGGGCTGTACACTGGCAGCTCTGGGCAATGGCCACTGGAAGCTGTCCCCATGCAGCGGCTGTTGGGTGTCTGTTGTGACAAGAGGGCAACACAGGGAAAAGTGGAAGAAAGTCGTTTGAGTTAGACCTGATCCTGCATCCAGGCTCTCAGCCATGTGCTTTGCAACTGGAAAAGACTAAGATCTTAATTCTGGCATTTCTTATGCGTTCTGCAGCCAGAACACGGCCTGTGCCTGCTCTGCGGGGGAGCTTTGGGAATGCTGGTGTGCCAGCCGTGTGGTTTTAGGTCGCTTACAGAGAAGTGGATCCATTCGGATGGAACCAGCCGGCTGCCTCAGCACGCAGCCGTGTTGTGAGGGAGGGAAGGACAGTTCCCACCTTGCATGGCGTCGCCTGTCGGAGGTTTGACCTTGTTTGTGTCTGTTACTGCTGGATTTATCTCCACTAACGTTCAGACTCTGACCCTACCAAGGCTGTTAGCAGATATCTCTGGATTTCAGTGCCCGAATGCCACAAAACAGGGATCCCCAGCAAGGGCTTCCCCTGCCTGAAGCAAAATAAAGACCAACCTCGGCTGAACTAACTCATCCCACTTCAATTCCTCTCTTCAGGAGGACTCTTCACCTTCCCGGAACTACCTGGTTCATTAGGAATTGGCTTTTGAATGTATCAGGAATGTAGACCTCAAATTCCCACAGGCACATGGGGACATGGTGGAATGAATGTGTAGATTGTATCTGAACAAATCTAGTCTTCTGGGGTTGTCAGACTTACTGAAGGAGGTTTGAAACAGGGACCGATTATCTCACACCAGGCGTTGGGTCCTCACTTCACTAACTGAGCAACTCCATTTAGGTTTCTTATCCTAAAATATAGTGCTATATCCTACTCAGATATTATTTAGAAAGTGTTTGATAAGTAACATCATCTGCATTGAAAATCAAATTAAGGATGTTAAAGAGGAGTTTAATAAAACAGGGTTTGGGGAGAACATCTTTGAAGATACACGTTTTAGTTCAGATTTCAGAGGTAAATTTGTCCAGGGTGGTGGCAGGATTAATTTCTCCATTGTACATGTAACATTTGTTCATATAGGCCATTATACAGCTCTTTTCAAGCTGAGTATTATACTGGAATACAGCAAAAGCCAGATTTAAGATATGAAACTGGAGATGACCACATTTCATACTGCATAAAATGCACCTCTGGAATTTTCAGTTCTTCTTTTTTGCTGTATTATAAATGTATTTATAAAGTATCGCGGCTGATGAGCTAAAAAAATTGGGGTGGGGGAGAGAAAAAAAAGGCAAAAGCCCTGTGGCTTTGGATATATTCACTTCAAGTTTGTGGTTACTGTTTCCCAGGCTGCTTAGAGGTGAGTGCAAGTTCAGTCATCATATTGCTGCTTCACCGGTCCCTGCTGGTGTTTCTAAATGACTCTGATAAAAGATGGTGAAAAACAGACTTGTAGTAAATTGCATCGTCCTTGTTATGCATTTTACGATGGGGACACAGCACAGAACCTGTGTGTCTGGGTCACACTCATTCCTTGCCCTCCTCCATCCCCGCAGCCTGTGGTGGCTGCAAACCTCGTGCATTCTGATGTGAATTAACTGCATTACCCTGTGGCTCCTGCCACGTGGGTTTCCTCCGTTGCACTAGAAATCCTGCATTAGGTAGTGGTGGTGGAGACACCAGATTTCCCTTTGTTGGAAGGTAAAGAGCTGCTCAGCGTGGAAGCCGCAGCCGCTGTGTGCAGGACCCCATCAGCTACAAGCGTTCGAGTGGTCTGAACTGAGAAATCCTGAACAGCACTTCACTTTCTCACTGCCTTTATCTGTGCACGTGCTCTTTAAACCCCTCTCTCCGTAATACAAACAGCTTTTTCCTTCTTAATCTTTGAGAGGTTTTACTTTAACCTCATTAAACTTCATTGCCAGTTCCAGAGCAGATTGAGATGAAGCAGCTGATAGCTGAGAATACAACTTACGAATTGGTACTGAAGAAATACTTGCAATAAAACAGCCTCTCCAAATGTGTTTTTACACCATATGCATCATCCTGAGTTACAATAGGAAGAAGCAGGAAGTCCCTGTTCAGCAGAGTTGTATTAGGAATTAAACCAAGCCCAGTCTCTGGGTACAGCCAGGGAGGGCTGTTGTCTGTTGGCTCCTGCGGTCAGTTGCTGCGATGCTGGGATATGTTTATGTGGTTTATGATGTAAATATAAGTAAGCAGAAACATAAACCTGCCCATGTACTTGGCTCTTCTAAAATGAACCTACATAGCCACAGATTTGGAGGGAGGTAATGCAGATGCTACAACCAGAACAAGTTCAAGTGTCCCTGCTCGCAGTCCGCTGCACTGGCCTGTGCTGTCCCTATGGGCATGAGTCGGGGGTTATGTTATTCTGGGGGTGTCCTATGATCCCCGTGTGTGAGCCTGATATGAATCCGTATCCCACAGCAAGCCCAGGTCCTTCAGCCAGGGGGTTCTGCTGCTGGATAGGAGCTCAGTGCTAATTTGCACCAGCACTTCCATAACTCTTCCTGGCATCCATCCGCGTTTGGGTACCAAACTACCCCGTGTCCCTTGCACCTGCAACGCTCTTTACTCTGCATCTTACTCCTATCACTGCACATTCATTTACTAAACCAAAATAGTCCTGAAGTATAAGTAGAGTCCAAGCATAAGTAACAGATCCTTTTGGTTTTAATGTTCTCTCCCCTGGATAGAAAACAATTCAAGCCTGCCAGCAGGAAGCCAGACTTTGCAACTGAGGGGTTTTCCCTATTGCAGCTTTTGCATGAGAGGGAAAATGGTATCTTAAATATGAAGTGCTCCATGCATCAGTCCCCACCCGATGGTGTGTTTCCGTTGGCACCCTGGTACCCTTGGTGACCTGGAGCCTGGCGCAGACCAACCATTTTCCCACTTACTATAAAGCAGGAGTGACTGTGCGTGAAAGGGGGCGCCTGGATGTGAAACCAGCTGAGAAATATCCCATCCACTTCTCTTTTCCAGCCAGTAGATATCGCTTCAGTTCCCATTTCCTAATATTGCCTCTTTCATCGACTTTGACCCTTTGCACCACTTGCTTGCCAGGGATCTCTGAGCCTTGGACCAAGACATACTTTAGCTATTTTAAACTAAGTGCTTGCTATTCCTATTGCATTTTATCTTCAAATGGGCATTTATCATCCCCTCTGTATTTTTATGACTACAAGCAAGACAAGCCAGAGTAAAATATTTACACCATACTATGTGGCCATGGGGATAATCTCTGTCCCCCTCACCTCTTGCCTACACCTGACTTTCAGTGTGACACCTACCCTCTTTCTTTTAGATAGACCCTTCTTTCTTTTCTCTTTCACCAAACCTTGGGCCACTTCCCTGACCTTTAACATTAAACAGACACCAACTTGTATCTCAAATACCCTGTAAAATGTATGAGTCTCAGACCACTAGAAAGGTGCTGGGATCCTTGCAGTGAATCAGGCTGGAGCAGGCCAAGCGATACCTGCAGCCACAGCCCCACCGGCTCATCCCTGTTTGCTGTTTGTGTCAGTTTTGTGTATTTAACTACTGCTGGTCCCACCACAGTGCCTGGGGCCTCGTTTTCCACCAGGGATGGTGCTGCCATGTGGGGATCACAGTGCACAACGGTGAGGAGGGGAAGGAAGGTGGTTCTGCTGGTAGCGCAACACACGCTCAGGGTCTGGGTGTTGTTTCTTGCTCCTACAGCATGTGTCCTTTCCCGCAGGCTGCTAGACCAAACACGCCTCATTATCTGTACAGAAACTATCTCAGCTCAGTGCCAGTTTTGGCCAGAAGCCTTGGTGCTGCTTCAACATAAAAATTCAGTTGGAATTTGGTTGTTTCCAAGAGACCCTTCAGCAGGCGTTACCAGAAAAGAGATGATTCAGACCCAAAGCTGTCTTTGTACTCTGACAGCTCCACGCTGCATCACTGAGCTGGTCCCTTCCCACCCCAGGCATCCCTAAACCCCCCCGCCAGGTATTGCTATCACCAAAGCTCCTCTCAGAAACCAGCTTCTGCACGGCAGTGCTTTGCAGCTGATGGTACTCCAAGTAGGAAATCAGTAGGAAGGATCAGGTTGGAAATGGTGGGGGTTTGGGACCTGGCTCCTGAGTGTGCTCTGCTGTCTGTTTGCAGTCAACCATCCCAAAAACCCCTGACCTTTACAGCTATTATTTTCAGAGCTCTAAGGAAAAGGAAATAGGAAGTAGAGCTGCTGCAATGCATTTTTGTGGGGGTTCTGGTGTGCTCCCATGTGTTGTTGCTTATCTTGTGAGTGGGTTTTGTTGCCATTTGCATTTAAATGTTGTGACCAGCACCTGTAGCTCTTTCCTTAAGCTCAGCACCCTGCCATGCTCTGGGTTTTCTGTGGAGCAGCTTAGCCATGGGCATGTCTCAGTGGCTGCATCCTGCTATCAGCAAGGGCTTTGTTTTTTAGCACAGGGAGGAAGGAAAGGAGCCAGTAGGTCTGTTTATCTGAAAGCCGAGGTCCTGATGTGGCAGGACCAGCTCTACAAAGTGATGTGCAGCAGAGCCAGACTGGGAGCTGGCATTGTGTCACCTCCTCCTTGCACCAGGTACTTTGTTATTGTTTGGTGCTTTTATTGCTTGTTACCCAAGGATAGAAGTGCTTGAGATAAACTATGAGTGCAACCCTGCTGGTGGGGATGTGCTGGGGTTAGGGAGGAGACCTCCAGCTAATATACTGGGACACTAGGATGAGAAATAAGGGCAGGTAAACTGCAGGGTCTGGTGTTTAGTAGCTCTTGATCTGGGGTGTCTAATGCCTTAGATATGTATCTAAGGAAGCTTTCATATTGTTGTTTGAACTAGGTGTGGTTTTAAAGGGCTGCAGTCATTCTTGGGTTTAATTCCCTGTTACCCTCAGAGGATTAAATCTTGCCTGCAGGCAGTACTGTCTGCTGGGCACTTGTTGGGTATGGGCTTGGAGGGATAAGAGCAAAACCAAATGTTTATGCAGCAATCAGCCTGCCAGACCTGCAGGGTCATGAGCAATGGTAGGGTCACTTCCCATCCCATTGGTGAGATGTGGAGTGGAAGGAAAGGATATATCCGTATTAGCTTCAGGGAAAAGACAGTATACGAGGAAGCGAGTTCTTAGTCCTTCGGGTACGGCCTTACCTGATGCCCACAGGCACCTCTGGCAGTGCTGTGCTGCAGCAGCAGCAGGCTGCACCCTCCAGCTAGGCAGGCTATAGAAATGCTTTGACAGAAAGTGGCTTAGACTAAATCTCCCCTGGTTAGAGAGGCACCTCTGCAGCCACCACCCCAAGCAAAACCAGGGAGTTTTCAACTGCAGAACCTCCAACAGCCACACAGGACGCGCCCTGATTTATGCACCAAATACCAGGAAAGGCTTTAGTTCTGTTTGTCACTTTGCAGGCGGTGACGGTTGCTGCAGCATGTGAAATATGTCATGCCTGACACCTCAGTTCAGGAAACAGTGGTTTGCCCAGCAGAGGTGCAGGAGGCAGCGAGTTGTTATCATATATAACATGAGCCTTTCTCACAGCTGCTCTCCGTTCACTGGGCTGGTTTTCAGAGCAGGAGGGCTCTGCACAGAGGGCAGTGGCGGCACGTGCGGCAGAGGACATGTCCCAGCTCTGGAGTGTTCTGTTGGGTTTTGCCACCGTAGTGAGTTGGTTTTCCTGCGGGGCTGGGCTCGCATCCTGCAGACCTCAAGGTTCCTGTTCCTCCAGCACAATGTGCCTCAGGTTTGCTGAACGCAGAGAGTTCACTGTGAAACTGCCGCTGAAGTGGCTCCAGCCACCTCTGGGTTGTTACTGTGTGAAGTGTGTTGAAAATCCCCCCCAGCCCCTTCCCAAGAGGTCGGGAGGTAAGGGCAGGGCTGTGCCAAGGGGATGCTGTGTCCATCCTGCAGGTGGGAAGGCAGCAGTGGGGTTTGTGCTTGGTCCTCTTGACTAGGAGGAGATAGACCCACTGCTTCGCTGGGGTCATTCCCTTGCTGAGCTGTTTGTCAGGGATGGGGATGAGGGGGTTCAGCCTGTGCTTCCAGCACAGCTCTTCACACTTCTCCATGAGAAGTTGCTGTTTTGAGGGAGGGGAGTTTTCCTGAACGTAGGAATTGCATTCAAGCTTTGCCTTGGCTTTGCTGCCAGCACATGCTTATGGCTTTCACGTGCTGCTGCCCATCTCAAAGCAGAGGTTCTGGAGTGTTGGGATGAACTCGGCAGCAAACAGGATCTGGGAATTGAGGCCCCAAAATCAGTCAGCTCTGGTACAGCTGAGTAAGGGTATTACCTAGGTAGGTCCAAGCCTCTTTAAATCAATGGGGAAAAACTTCTGTTGCCTTTAACTGTAAGGGAAGATAACATTAAATCAGCTAAGAAAGGGCAGTTTAGTATTAGCGCCTGAATTAAACACACCCCAACCTGAGATAAGGTCAGTCAGAAGATGTAAATGAAAAACAGGTCCAAGAACACAACCTGCAGTTCTTGTGGGTTTTCTAAGTCCTCTTCCTCTTCTTAACGATAGTTTTCCTCTCCCTGGCTCCTGGAGAAAAAGCCAGTCAATGAGGCAGGCTCCATGCGTGGAATGTGCATGTAGCATCAGCAAGCTGTGCTGGTTTGGACCTTTCCCCTTGTCTACCTGGGTAGCATTAAGTACAGCAGCTGGGAAGCATCTGGTTGTTGTAGAACTTTTGCAACCCTTGTGGTTCCAATAATATTCTGTAGGCAACATCTAGGATGCTTTTGGTGTGGCTCAGATGCAGCTGCTGATTGTTGGTGTGAGCTTGAAGGATGTTGCATGTTAGTAGATACAAACTACATGAGATCTCTTGATGTGATGCAGCTTGTGCTGGGATTTTTGGCACGCAGCCTGAGATGATACAGCTGTTCCATGAACATTAGGCAGATGAAACACAGCTTTGCTGTGGACCCAGCCTGCACTGGGTGAGCTGGGACCTCACTGTGGAGTGTGTGGAGCTATGGGACAGAGCAAATGGTGGCTTGAATCACTTGGTCATCCTGGTACACCCTTGGGAAAGTCTCTTGTGGGCTTCCAGAAGCATGGGGTGCTGCATTGCGGAGCAGGAGAAACCCCTGTGAGGCTCCTCCAAAGGCAATAGCAAAGGGTTGCTCTGGGCAGGACTCAGATATAACACTGAGTTATTTATGTGTAATGTGTATGTGCTAACATGGTTCACATGCTGCTTTTAAATGATGCCCCAGGTTATCTATGCCATCTCCCTCCAGATCTTCTTTAATAATATCCTACAAACTAGCCACAAGGCTGGGATCAGCCCAGCACAGTCCACACGCTGCTCTCTGCTCCCTCTGCTTTCTTCAGCAATGATGCTGGTGAAAACAAAGTCCTGCCTGTCTGGACTTGGCTCCACAATTAATTTCTTCTGCCTAAAGACTGTTGGTGAAATGCTTATTGTTTTTAGTTCTTGACAGAACAAACTCAGCAAACATTCTTGTAATGCAGGTATCAGAACTGGGCATGTTCAGTGTTGATGCCTGTGGTTGGTCTGGGTCTTGTTATTTAATAGCCCTGCTTGCAAATAGCTGATACGTGTAATGCTTGTGCTGGCTTCATTCTGAATTAGGGCCAGCATCCTTATGCTGTTTTCTGTCCTTCATTCCCCATGATATCACTGCTAAACCACCACATGCTTTGAACGGAACAAAACCTCCACTGCTTTCTGGTTTCCCAGAGCTCCCCAGACCATTACCCCATCCTCCTTCCAGTGAAACCTGCCCCTTAACCACTCCCTTGCTTTTGTATTTTTAACCACTGCCCCATGCAAACAAAGTCCTTCCCTTTGCCAGTGGCAGCCACTTCTGCTAAGGCAGTTGTGCAGAGCTGGCGAGGTTGAATTCCCCTGGAAGATCCCCAGAAGCTGCTGCAGCATCTCCGCTTGCCCCAGCGCCTCTGGGCTTTGGTGCTGTGGCCACGTGCTTGCAGCACAGCATGTCGCACCGTGCAGGGCGAGCAATGCACAACAGGCAGGCACTTACTTAAAGTGTGAAATTTCCTGTCCCAAAATAGGCTATGAGTTCATCTGCAATGGCTGAGCATCCTCCGTGCAGGCAGTCACATCATCGTTTGGGATGCTCATGTTGTGTGAGCAATACTCACTGCTGCCGTTCTGGCCCGGTTCTGGTGCTGCTTTCCAGGGAAGAGCTGCGAGCAACTGGATGTGCCACCAGCCCAGCCTTCTCCTCCCTGCTGGTTTTGGTGACTGAGATGAGATCTGCCCTCCTCACTGTCTTCTACACCCATGGCTGCTGACCCTCCTGGGTGCCCCATCCTCCTTGTCACTCCTGTTGTGCTGTCTGTGATTTAGCACCACTCTTCCCCTTGGTCAGCAAGGCAGTTAGAGTTCATCCCTGGCAGCCTCAAGTCCTTAACACTGGTTTGACACCTCTGCTGACATCCAGCTGATGACCAATGTCTGCCAGCAGGATGAGCAGGTCTTCTAGGCTTTAGGTGATTTGTGGCTTCTGCTGGTTTGAGTTCATGTGGCCTTTGAGCATTCAGCTCACTGGCAGTGCGTGCCATCCTCTTGTTTGGAGAGGGCCATGGGAAGCTTTCCCCATCTCTTCCCAACTGCTTCCCTCTCCAGTGGAGCTGTGTTGGAACAGGGTGGCCAAACACAGCCTGATGTGGCAGGGAACTGCACTGGTTGATTTGCATCCTGATGTTAGGAGAACAGGGAAGACCAAAGGTGAGAGGGGAATGACATAGTGCACGAGCAGCTTGAGCTACACGTGTTGTGCTGCCTGCTCAAACGTGCTTTTATTATTGCCTTGTTTCTTTTGCACATGGGAAGGCTGGGGAGGGACGGGGTGAGTTTAACGGGAGAAACAGTGAAGGGGATGGAAAAATGTGGGAGGAAAAGGAGCTCTGGAGTGCAGCACTGCAGTGGAAGAGGGTGCAGAGTGGTCTGAAGCACTCGGTATTATAGAGGAAAACACAACTTAGAAACAGTTTGTACATTAAAATGTGAGTTTCCTCCCTTTGTCTCTTTCTAGGGAAGCTTTTTTCCCCATCTAAACTCTAAACGTGACTTTTCTACACACAGTATTTCTTCCCTTGGCATTCCCAAGGGAGAGGTTTCTGCCCTGCAGAACTTTGTCCTCCTTGTGTTCTGTGTACAAACATGGGGGGGAAAGTGGGAACTGGAAAGGAGGAATGATCCAGCACAACAGCAGAGAAAAAATGTTTGCAGCCCGAACTGCTATCTAAGCAGCAGTTTGCCTTTGCACCATAAACAAATGTTCCACTACTTTCTGCAGTTATAAATTCATACCTTTGGTCTGCAGCCTGCTCTCCTTTATAGGTGTGATACTGCAAACCGTGTGACTGCCTGGAAATCTGTCCCATTATCAGGACTTAATCACCACAGCAAATAAAGGTGAAACCATAACTGCAGGCTCGGCTGCTGGAGAGCAAAGCTCATGCAAGGTGCCATCGCTCCAGGCAACCAGGAGCAAAAGGTTCCTTTAGAAAGTTCTCACAGGTTGCTCCTAATGAGTGACTAAATGATGAGCAATGTGCTAAGTGGTCCACTGTGTACGAAGTTGTGCTTCCCTCTAATTATGGAAGGGCATTTTAACAATCCATTTGGACAAAGACCAGGAGAAAAGCAACAACTCTTTACTTACAGGTTGAGTTTTCACTAGGAAAAGCTGCAGTTAACAGGTGAGTGATATCCTTGCGTCTGTGCAGCACTGAAAATCCAATTAGCATGAGCCAAGGTCTTCTCCTGCCATCACAGAATCGGAGAGACTGGTTTGTGTTGGAAAGGACCTTAAAGCTCCTCTAGTTCCAACCCCTGCCCCGGGCAGGGACACCTTCCACTATGTCAGGTTGCTCCAAGCCCCTGTGTCCAACCTGGCTTTGATGCCTGATGCTGCAGCAGCCATATCGGTGCCTAAGTCGTTGAAGGGCTTTCCCAGATTGTGGGACTGTTTCTGAGGTGGTCGTGTCATTTTCAGGAGGTTTTGTCCTGTCGAGATCCTAAAGCTCTAAAAAAAAAAAATGCCAAAACAACAAAACAGAGAATTTTGGGTGTTTTTAAATGCTTTCAAGGTTTGCAAGTGAGCTGCAACCAGTGATGGTTTAAGTGTGGTGTAAGTGGTAGAGAGCCTCTGCTCAAGCAGCCTTTGGAGCCTGCAACATTAGCTCCATTCATTTCCCAAATGACCACTGATTATACAAGGGCTCCTCTTGGTTTTCAAGCACAGAAAGGTGAGCTCTCTGGTTTTACAACTGTTATTGCCTATAGATCTTTCTCACTGTTGTGCAAGGATCATAGCACAAGAAAGAGATCTTGCCCTTCAAGCCCTGCCCATAAAAGCTTTCCTTTTATTGCTTTGTCTGGGTTTGGCAGGGGTGAACTCTCTCTAGTGACCTGCTCTCCTGCTATGTGATTGCTTCCCAGCTGAATTTAGCTGTGTGCACAGTAAAGGTGAAAACAGGAAAGCCAGCTGAGGTTTGCTGAGTTTATGAAGAGCTTGATTAGGGTAAGCAAGTTCGGAAGAATCCAGTCTCAAGGGTTTTAAGCTGTTTTCATCACGAAGCCTATGCAGGAGGTTATCCTGAAGCTTTCATGGTGCTCCTCTGGGTACAAGAAGCCTAAAGGTCTCCTTAGTGTGCACTGGGTGAAGAAACGTGGTTCTATAAATCGCCCAGAGGTGATGGAGGAGCCAGCCAGGCATCGATGGCACTGCAGCCTCCAAGTCTGAGCATGTCCTACCCCTCCTGAGCTACAGAACATGACTCCCTTTTTTTTTCTTTTCCCCTCCCAAAGAATTCAAAGCAACAAAACCAACAGCAAAATACTTTGAATTTGGCGGTTATTCAGCCACTGAAGCAATTGGATGGATAAATTCCACCCCATCACTGGCGAAATACCTGATGTGCTGTTGGTCATGCAGGTACCTTGGCATGAAGGAAAGCATCTCCTCTGTCCTGGTAAAACCCCCCTTGCAGCGTGTCTGTGGGCTCAGTGTGAGGCACTGGCTGCTGTTTTCTTCTGTCCTCAAGTCTTGGTCGAACCTTTTACCTGTGAAACCTGAAGTGCTGGGTTTTCTGTGTCTGAGCATATTTGAAAAACTTGCTCCTTTCAATGCATGAATGGGCAAATTAATCTCTACCTTATTTTTAGCACTGTTTGCATCATAGAAAGTTTCCCTTCTCTCTCCCACACGTCCCCCTGTGTCTAACAAACTTGCAGTGGTTTCTAGACAAACCCGATTTCCTGTGGTTATGTGGATGCCACCCAGATGATGTCCCTTCCTGGGGGCACAGAGGTGGCTCCAGGTCCACCAGCCCCATGCACTCTCCCTGCCTGTGGCCGCAGCTGGCCGGGGCACAGGTCTGATCTCTTGGGTCACCTCTTTGCCTGTGCACATTCCTGCCCTAGACCTGCGCTGGGTACTGGTGCAGGGTTTGAGCTGGGGGTGATCCAAGGCAGCAGCCCTGGTACCCAGAGGGTTCCTGGGTGGATGGATCCCTCTCCAGGGGGTGGACCTTTGGGCCAGACACTGCGGTGGGGTGACAGTAGGTCAACACCCTCCCGGCTGCTGCTCTGCAGAGTTGGGATGACGCTGTAGGAAGCTGCTCTCTGCCTGGTGCTGCCTGCTTTGGGTTGTCTCAGACAAGGCCAGTTAATGACTAACTGGTGCTGCAGCAACCCTGCCCAGCCTCCCCCCCACACACTGCCCATCCACCTTGCAGTGCTGGATCCAAAACTTTTCCCTGTGCTGGATCTGAGACCCACCACCACCTGCTTCCCATGACACATGTATTTTTTCCCCTTCTTCCCTGGGTAAACCCCACATCTGTTCCTGTGTGCCTGCAGGCTGAGTCATAGCAGAGCCTGTGCTTGTTCCAGCCCTTTGGGTTCAACCTTCCTCTCCTGCAGCCTGATGTTCTCCTCAGTTCACTGCTGCTCTTGTTCAGTCAATGAAGTTATTCCCCAGAGGCCAGCACAGCACAGCTTTGTTCAGCACAGGGGTTTTCCAGGCAGTTTTAGATGCTGGTGGCTGCAGCTGGAGATACTCTGCCTCAGCTACACTGGGCTCTTGCCTCCCACCCCAGATGATGAAATACCATGTCAAGCCTTTCCAGCCTGGAAGTATGGCAAATGAGTAAAATATGCTGGGGAAAACCAGCTGCTTTCCCCTCGCCTTGTGTTGTGCACTTGCTTTCTTTTTAGGCAAATGTGAGTTCTTTAGTTAAGGTCTTCACTGCTGATGTTATAGAAGTTGATGGTGTCACTGATGGGGACACCCATAGCAGGGTCTTGGTGTGTAGGTTTGTTTAATAGCAAAGCCTGTGACCCTGCTCTGATGTGCAGATGTTGGCAGATAAAAATCAACTGCTCCACATGTGCTCAGGACCTGGGACAAGCAGGATTCCACCCATCAGCTGCACTGGGATGAGGGGGAGTGGAAAATGGGAACAAACTAGTGAATTCCATGTGCTTTCATGACTCATGAGAAACCCCCTCCGTCTGCCTCAGTCAACAGCACGGCTGTTTGGGTATTTCTAAGGAATCTAGAATTCATTCTTGGAGCAATCCCATGAGAAAAAGTAAACATACCATATATAAAACATCTTTATTAAAACAAATATACAGCATTTTATATACAAAAATAAAATGTACAAGAAAATAGACCATTACAACTTAGTGATTAGATTCCTAGGTATAACACACACACTTGAACCTCTCCCATCCGCGTTCCCCTGCTCATGCTGGTGCAGGGGCTGCGGGTGCTGCCACTAGGAGGGATCCCAGAAAGGCATGGAACAAATTAAGAGCTCTGCCCCTATCAGTGCAAAAGTTGTCATGCAGCAGCTCTTCGACTATTATGTGGAAGTACATATGGCATGCCTATGAGCAGGTAACATCCTATGAGTGAACCTGGGTAAGTGTACTACGTGGAAGCAAAGCCTAAACTGGATTTTCACATTTTATTGGTCTAAACTATTTATGCACTTGAAAGATCTGAAAGATGAACTACATGATGGAATAAATCAAAGAAGAGAGGGCCAATTAGTGCAATTTTCCTGACTAAGTGTATGACAGTCGTTAAGCTCAATGTCACCAGTGTTGCACAGGTAAGCAGCAACCAAAACTAACAGGTCAGAGACTCGTTTGCAGCATGTCTCCTAAGCACTCCATGGGTAAAGTGCTCATCCCATCTCACGCAGGGAAGACAGTTTCTCCTCCCCAGACCTCCAGCACACTCAGCAGTACCCCACCAGGTCACATCCATCAGCAGAAGCTTCACCTCCAAAGCGATGACAAGGTATGAACTGCAGCTGAGCATCTTGGAGCCAGGAGGCCTGCTAGTGAGGGGATTCCTTTCTCCTTTCTAATTGATAATGGAGTTTTTCTTGCTAACCTTTTCAGGCCTAAAAGTTAAACGGAATAGAAAAGCTACTTTCTTCAGTCAGTAACAAACAATTTCTTCCATTCTCTTCAGGCTTGTCAAAGTTTCTACCCAAGAGCAGTTTGTGGTCAGAGGAAGCCAGGGGTTTACAAGCCACAGGGAATGACTTGCATGGGAGGTCTCACTGTCTCCAGCCAGGGGGACTCGAGGCTATTTTTCAGGTCAAAGAACCTGAACTCCAACTCTCCTAGACAAAACCAAACACGGGTGAGTACTGAATCGCATGCAGCAAGAGCAAAATAGTGTATGTGTGTGTACAAATATATCTAAAACTAAAAGGTTGCTCTAATGTGAGTAAATACCTTAGACTAATATTTTGCTACAATACTCCAAACACTCTCTACTGAACTGTCCTATTTCAGCTAAGTGGAAATTCTTCAGTTACATTGCAAGGAGTTCCTGAAAGCTGACGTAAGTTACACACGTATAACCCTAAGACAAAGCTGTAGAATACTCTTACTAGAGGTAGTTTTTCTTTTCCTCTTTACCAACAGATTCCTTACAGCCTTCCAACAGCCTACTTTGAAATCTCACAACACAGGGATGTGTGGATTCCTCCATCTGCATTGCTCCCTCCCAAGTAGTGTCCTGCATGAAAACCCTGCATGATCCCATGGCCTTGCCCGTTGGTGATAACTGAGGAGTCTGTACCTGAAGTTGTGTCGATCTCCCCATCCTGCTCCTTGTAGCTGTAAGTGTTGCACATGGTCTGTGTGCCCGGCTCGTTGGTGAGGAAGCCTTTCCCCCCAACACTAGTGGTGTGCCAGTCTTGGGCTGGTTCAAACAGCTGTAAGGAAGTAAGGAGATGGTAAACCCCACTTCTTTCCATGGGTGCAATGTTCTGTTTCTTTTCCTTAAGTAGGAGATAGGTCAGCAAAAGAGCTCACATTATATCTCCTCGTGCTGTTATATAAAACTTGGTTTACTTCCAGTTAAAAAAAAAAAGCTAATGCAAACCAGTGATGAACTTCCCATGTTATCAGTGGGATGAACACGACACGTCTGGAAATGCAGATTAAGCTCCGTGTGTGCCAGAGGTGGAGGGAAGAGCAAAATAAAGTCTAGAGAACTTCTGCAGACTCTAATACAGCAGCTTCTACTTCTAGCAGAGCTCAGCAGCTTCCTCTGACTTTCACATCAGAGTAAATACTTCCATGGATGTGTCCTCTCCATGTTTAGGAAGTAGCCTTCTTTTCATATTTTTCAGTTCCTCTCTTGGTGCAAACAACAAGGATTACATGATCAGCTCGGGAAGGACTGATCAGACAGCTCCTTCCCCTCCTCTCTTGGTGCAAACAACAACTTTGACCAATTTTATTGTGACCAGACAGGCTGGTTTTACCTTAAAAATATCCGAATTCATTTCCTCTTCATCTTCGTCTGTGACTGTTTCGTGAGTACATAAAAAAGAGAAGAAAACAGACATAGATGTCAACTTTTCACGTTATCCCTTGCACTTCCGCTTCTTCCCCACACAACCCACTTCATATTCTCTTGTCACACACCACCACTACCTTTTACTTCCCCCCCAGCGATGACACTGAGGAGGTGCTCTCCTAGGTTTGAGGTGCAGTGGCCCATCAGCACCTCCATCCCCACAGCCCTTCATCTCAAATGCTCTTCAACAACCCGAGACTCACCAAAGCAGAACCTACTTGGTAGACACGAGGAAGATGATTTGCACCCCAAGTGAAGAACCACTCTGGTACATCCATATCTATTATGGTTTTCTCTATTGGGAAGCATGGTTACCTCTGCTGCCACTACTGTACCCAACTCTTGTTTCTCCTGATGCCCCTCCTTCATCCCACTGCTTTGCTTTCAGCCTGCCTCCAGGAGACCAATGAAAGACAGGGGTAGGAAAAAAAGCTACCCACCTTCTGAGGATGAAGCCAGGGGAGAGACCTGGAGCTGGTACATGTCATTGGTGCTGTCAGCCATGGTGATCTCCATCGTTGACCTCCAGTCAGTCAGGGAGCCGCTCACCTCGCACGGGGAGAGGTCTGCAGGATGCACCAGGAGGAATTGGCACTCAGGAGAGACACGACCACCTCTATTGCCTCCCTGCCCTCTGATGGCCCAGCCAGGCCCAGCCCCAAGACTCATCTGTGTCTTTTGGTGCAGAGATTATGGGTTATGCACGAACAGCGCTTTCCACTCTGCTCACAGAGCTAAAAACCGAGTCTCACCTAAGGTGATGGACGTGCTCTCAACCTCCGCTTCCTGCCCCATGTAGTCATGGACAGTGTAGCCACAGTGGTCATCTGCCAGAGGAGTGTTGGTTAGACTTTCTGCTGACTCCTCTGTCCTCGTATCTTCATAGGACTACAAAAATAAGGGCAAAGCATGAAAAACTTGCCTAAGAATGTACAAGTTCCCATATGAACAAAAAAAGGCATGAAAACCACCAAAACCTCTAGCTTTTTCAGCAGCCTCCGCAGACACGTACCTTTCTCTTGCTCCTGTTTCTGGATTCTCTTGAAGACTTTGACTTCCTTTCTGTTAAATAAAAACAAGATGAACATGAGAAAGGGCTGATATTTTAGGTGAGTGTGAGCTCTTGCAGCTTTGAGCCCTGCTCAGCAAGCTCTGCTGCCGCTGTCAGCAGCGAGTCCCAGTCACCTCCTGATGATGCCTTTAGGCATGTTCAAAGAATCCAGGATAAAATGAACCGTATGTACAAACTGGACACAAGAGGAAAACTTTTCACAGTGAGAACAATCAGCCATTGGAATAACCTCCCCAGGGAGGTGGTAGAATCCCCAACATTGGACACTGTTAAGATCTGGCTGGACAGGGTGCTGGGACGCCTAGTCTAAGTCATGCTTTGACAAGAATGATCCTTAAGGTCCCTTCCAACCTGGGATTCTATGAACTGTTACCACTGGCAACAATCAGTGCCATACACCAGTGGTGCCAACAGGTCTGTCATGACCCTGCATATGTGGAGTAGGACGTTTAAGTGATGCTGAAGTGCAGTAGCAGACGTGGTGTAACCCCAGCTGGATTCCTGAGGACTTACCTTTCTTCTGATCCTTTGTCAAGGGTGGAAGCATCCTGTAGACCCTGACAGCACTGGAGCCTTTGTTGATGCTTTTATCCTTCACTTCTTCGATGTCAGGCAGTGAATTCATAGCGCAGCGGAAATTCGCCTTCCAGGTTTTCGGATCAGGATCTTTCTCACCTACTTTGTATCTTCCTATAAACAAGAGATGGGGGGAGTGTTCAGACTTTTCAGTGGTAGTTCTTCCCACCACAAAACCAAATTACTTTTCTATTTTCTAAAACACACAGTAGTAGTTATAAACTATAACTACCTGAGATGTAAGTCAAGACAAAAAGTGCCTTGAGATACGGATGTGACTGAGGGACATGTAAAGCCAGCACACACCTGTATGAATGGCCCAGCTCCGGAAGAGGCAGGCGTCCTTCTCCATGTCCCAGCCGTGCTTAGCTGCATGTTTCCACGGGATTTGAAACATCATCTTGTCCTGAAGTGAAACCAATAGAGATTTGAATTAAAAACTGTCAAGTGCCAGTTTGGAGCAAAGGATTTAATCAAAGAATTCTCATTAGCAGCTCAGAAATTTTATAAACTCTCTGCTCTGTATCTTAATTAAACATCCACTGTCCAATCTATTTTATTCATGGTATTTAAGGCTTTTAATGACTTCTGAAATGTGGGGAAAACCCCACGTATGGTACAGTACAAGTAAGCAATACTGTTATATTTATCCCAGAATCATTTAAATACATCCTACGTTCATTTAAATTGTATCTAATCTGTTAGTATGTCATAAGCTACAGTATATTTTCTAGGTACACTTTGGTAGAAAAGCCCTTTTTAAAGTTACCCATAAGATCCTGCAGGAATCCTAAGGAAAACATGCCCTAGCTTAAATATCACCTTGGGATGGATATGGAGACTTCAGAGAATGAGACCTGGCTCCATGAGCCCTGTGCTACAGGTACAGGGATGTGGCTTTGGATCAAAAAACACAGCATTTCCTTCAGACCAAATATTAAACCTGGGAGTCTAAGAGTAGCTTCTGAACTGGGGCAGGGGGTGTTACAAGAGATCTTGGAGTTTTCTTGGTTCTCCATCATGTTAAGTCTGCTTCTATTGTAATTTATAACTTCTCTCCTAGGAGTTTTCCCAGGAAAAATGGAGCTACCAACCTGTGTACCAACCAGAGCTACATTTTCTGCAAACAAAGGTACTTGTTTTTTAAACATAATGCAAATTTTCTCCATGTTTTCCTTCCTTTATGACCTTAACTCCTGTTTAGCATCATCTAAGAACAAGGATTGTTAATGACACAGAAGTAATACTGATAATAGTAGTAAACAGCCCTCACCTTGTTAATCCATATCAGTCCTGGTATTTTATTGGAATTAATCTGCATTTCCAACCAGGGCCTCATGCGCATTCTTGACACTGGCATCTTGTCTAAGGAAGAAGTAACAGGTCAGCAAAGTCTCCCCGCCG
>NW_009920953.1:35322-35583 GCF_000696875.1 Nestor notabilis
CCGCCGTTTGGGCCGTTCTGCAGTGTCGCCCCTCCCGTACCCTTTGTCCACCACCGCCATCGATGGAACCAAAGCTGCTTCTCGAGTCTCGGCTCCTCCTCGATACCCGGTACCCAGCCCCCCCTCGCCGGGCACTGCCCCCGCCGTCGAGCGCCAGAAGCGCGCCCAATGTCCCCAGCCCGGGACATGCCGGGAACGGCGATTGCTTGGAGCAGTGAGTGCTGCAAGAGGGGAGCCCGTGTGGGGCAGCCCCGGGAGGGA
>NW_009920954.1:0-591 GCF_000696875.1 Nestor notabilis
CCTCTCCGGCCAGCCGCTTTTGGCCCCGGTACGTCAAAGTGGGCAGCTGCTACAGTAAACGGTCTTGTTCAGTCCCAGAAGGCATGGTCTGCAAACCTGCCAAGTCCGTGCATCTGACGATCCTGAGGTGGCGGTGCCAGCGCCGGGGCGGGCAGCGGTGCACATGGATCCCGATCCAGTATCCCATCATCGCGGAGTGCAAGTGCTCCTGCTAGGGCTGCGCTGCCCCTCCGCCCCGCGCCGCGGGGTCCTGGGCTCACACAGACAGGAGGGACATTTGCTTTCTGGTTAACGTTGTAATGCACTGTAACGTGTAGGAGAATGTATATTGTGTGTATATATGGCACCGGTTTAATATACTATTAAAAGGTCAGTATTATACGTGAAATAATCAGCGTCTACTGTATTTTTAAGACTATTACCCTGATCGTTGCTAATGTATCTTTTTTTTGGTATTTATATTCCGGAGAGAAGTTGCTTCGCTTTGGCGAAGTAGGATTTTTGTTGGGTTTTTTGGGTTTTGGTTGTTTTTTTGTTTTTTGTTTTTTGGTTTTTTTTTTGGGTTTTTTTTGTTTTTTTTTTAATTAAAAG
>NW_009920954.1:665-870 GCF_000696875.1 Nestor notabilis
CGTGTGTGTGAGGGGTGTTTTTTCTTTTTTCCTTATGGACTTTAGATTTAAAATAAAAAATAAGCGCCTAGAGCACAATGTTATTGTAAATAGAGAGAACAGTTTGAATGACTTAATCCTATGTAAATGAAGAGTATCTGCTATTTATTCTTTATATCCTTGTAGTAAAAGCGCAGTGCAGAATTAAAGTCAACCACTAAAACAC
>NW_009920955.1:0-1282 GCF_000696875.1 Nestor notabilis
CGGGAGAGATTGCTCCTGCCCGCGCTGCACAAAGGGGACCTGGCGCTGCCGCCTTTGTTCGGCGCTTCTCCCACCCGGAGGTTGTTCCTCCGGCCCTGGGAGACACAGGCTAACTTCACTGAGGTTAATCTGGGTCTGTGGTGAAAACCCCCTCCACCTGTGCCAAATGCTGTTCGGCACCGGCATTGAAGTCAGCCTACACACAGTGCTTCAGCTGCCTGTTTATGCCCCAGGAGCTGTCTGGTGACTCCTGTTAAATTAAGGTGGGTTTTGCTTTTTATTGCAGAGGGGATCATGAATACTGGTTTCTTCCCATTCTGCGCTTGGCAGCCACCAAGAACTGTTACAAACAAATTTCAGATTCACCCCTATCCCACTGTCTGCAGTAGTTCAGATTTTCTTCCAAATGTTGCCACTCATCTACACATCCAGTTGCTCACTGGTCATTGAGGTACCTTTTGAAAGCACACTCCTTTTTTCGCCACAGTACTCCACTGCTCATCTGTAAACTTACTCCAGCCTTCCTGATTTCAGTTCTTCAGTTCAGGTACTTGAGCCAATGTGTGTAGTTCTGTCATACCACTTAAAGTAATAGAAAGGGGAGAACTTCCTCTCATTCATGTCCCAGCAGAGACTAACAAGACTTACAAATGCTTTTGTATGAGGCCTTCTCTGAAGGGTAGATAGATTTCAGTCATTTGTATAGAGGTAGAATGAACAAAACGACTCAACCTACAGGACCGCCTGTCTACAAGTGAGCTTTTAAGAAGGCAATAACAAAACTAGACCATCCTAGGGTTGTTAAGACCAGGCATAAACCGAGAAGCTTCTTGACTATGCAGCCTTCCTTAAAAGCACTTTCCGCCCTCTAATGTTCATTAAGTCTCAGCAGTTAAAAGGTCCCACCTGGGAGTTCTTACTGTTTGCCCAGAGCTCTGTTGCCTAGGCTATAAGACATAGGGTAGCTTAAGGCTGCTAGTGTAAAGCCACCTCTATGACCTTAGTACTAGACTAAGCTACTTCGGTGTGCTCTTAAGAAACAAGTGTGTTATCAGTTCCTCCAGCTATTGCCTAGGAGTTGTCTGTGAGACCCATAAGGTGACAGCTGCAAAGCATAGGTGTGAGGAAGGAGGGGAATATGCAGTACTTAGGCTCTTCCACATCATTAACAAGCACCTCCTGCACCCTGCACATGTTAGCATGGCTGCGCATTAGAGAATGGGAAAGAAAAGTATGTGATTTAAATATCAGCTCCTGTAGCTGGGGGGGGGGGGGGAGGGGA
>NW_009920955.1:1313-12033 GCF_000696875.1 Nestor notabilis
AATTAGAAAAGGAAGGGTAATTGATATGTAAGTGTTGTGGGGAAAAAAAGTCTGAAAATGTAAAACAATGTAATAATGTGGAGAAGCCTGCTTAAGCCATCACGCAGCCTTAAGTAAAGCCAATGTGCTAGAGGCACAAGCTACATCATATATCCTAGGTACTGCCAAGACCTGCTTGCTGCATTATTCACTGGGGACAGAAGCCAACCATCAACCCTGTAGTCTGTGCTAAAGGGAGCATGTCACACGATGGGGTGCTTATTTGTCACGTTTCATACACAGGCACCCCACCTTGTGTGGACCACCTTTTACAGGAGATGCATTTTGCCCTTCATTCTTTAGGCTGGATGATTGTAGTTGGGGGAGGAGTAGGCAAACGGAGCTCATCATCTTTTATGTGCAAAATTAGATAACCTGTTCTGGCTAGAAGATTTTCTCATTCCTGGTCAAAACAGAGACTTACCAATATTTCAATTGCAGCTCAATATACAAACATTTGTTAAAGCCTAGGCATGTATAAGGTATAGCACTTCCATTGTGCCCTTACTGATGAAATAAGAGCTACAGAGTTGTTTGTTACACCGCTAAGTTTTTCACACACAGGCATCACATGATGGATAGCTATATTAAATTATGCTGCACTGTGCAGCCGCTGCCTCTGGGAAGAAGTATGGAACAAAACAATTTAATGTCTCATCTTTTAATTTTCATATAGCTACTAAAACATGATCTTCATTCTCAACATCAGGACCAGAGACAGCCTAGCCTCTGCCTGAGACAAATGACCAACTTGTTGAAGCAGTGGCCAGAGATCCCACAGCAAGGCAAGCTGCTGACCTGAGCTGGTCATGAACACCTACTGACTTCATGATGTTCCAAATCCCTTTAATGGAACCGGCACCCTGGCCCCAGGATGAGGTTTGAGGGTACCTTAAATTGTACAGAGGTCTCTCTTGTGCAGAGAACTCTGCATGCTGATATGCCATAACCCCTGATTTATAAATCATTTCTAAGACAAGAAACTAATTCTATAAACATGCATATACCTGATTAAGCTAATCTAATTGAGTAAGACCATTTAATAGGAGTAAAATAAAATGTGTGTAAGAAATTGTGTTATCTGGAACTAAGCTGAGAACCTCTGGAAATGAACATAAAATTATCCCATTCCAGACTTATTTCTTCTTTACACTTTCCCAAGAACAGATTGTTATAAAATGCATTGACCTTGTCAGTTTATTAAAATATTTCACAACTTTCAAAAGGTTTTGAGGTGCAAAAATCTAAACCCCACCTATTAGTCATAACTGTCTTCCTAAATCCATGTTCTTACAGAACTGAGAATAAAGCTTTTGTTGCTCTGGTCAGAAACATCTGACACTGCTTAAAATAGTGTTATTTAACACAAGTTCTCAAGGTCCTGTTCTAATGCAGCACAACACAATGGTAAAGACAAACTCTGTCCACCTGAAACAATGTGTTGTTATTGTTCATGCTGCTTGAATCTGCCATTAACAATAAGTCTCAGTCTCACAGCTGCTTCTAAACCTAAGGCCTGCTTGCATTCAAAGAGAACTTCAGTTGTATTTTGGCATTGCACATGCTATTCACAAAGTCACCTGTAACTGTGAGTAAGAACAAAGGAGTTCATCTCCCTCTGTTTAGCTCTAGAGGCCTGGCTGCAGAATGTTTGGGGTTTGGATCTCTTCTGCTTGTGCTAGAACAGATCAAAACACACTTCAGAAAGCAGACTGCTGCCTGAATTAGTCTGGCACTCAAGCTGAATTAGCCACGGCAACTCAGGCACTGAACAGTATAGCTTTCCTCCCGGCTTCTACATCTGTAGGATGCCCTCCAGTCTAATGACCGGCAGGTGTGAACCGAGGTCAGCAACAGCCTGCATTAATGGGCCAAGATGTAACCTACATCTATGCTACCACCAAGTGTTTCAGTGTGCTTGTCCTTGGTTAAGTCCATGAGCGAGGCATGTGCATGGTTTCAGATGGTCAGCCTGGACTTGCCTGCTCAGCCCATCACCTCAGCCACGCCTGCCAAGGTGGGAGTGAGATGGCTGGAGAAAAGCACCTCTTTAAGTGTGACAGCTGGATCAGCCCATGCCTGCACGTCTCTGAGTGGTGTCTGCGCATTCAGTGAAGCTCACTGAGCAGTATTTCACACAAAAAGGCTGATTCCTCCTTCCCCACTCCTCATGTACATCCAGCTCCTAGCACAAACAAGGACACGCTAGTCCTGTATTTGTGCACTGGGACATCTGGCGGGGAGGAGGGAGAAGGTTGGTTTGGTTTTTACTTTAATAGTAAGCTCTGCAGAAAATGTGTGAACAACATGTTAGCGGGGCAGGTATTTAGGAGTGCTGGGAAAAGTGTTTTCTCAGTGTTGTTGGAATATGCAGGGGGCTCATGACAAAAGAGACCTGTGAGAATCGTGTGACCTGGTCTTCTGGTGCTCAAATGCCACAGGAAACAACCAGAATCCCCCCTTACAACTCCTTGAAGGCCTCAGCACTACATAGGAAGACTTGCAATTGTTTTCCCTCAGTCACTGTGTTCTTCCCATCAATTTGAATTTAACTATATTTAGGGTCCAGCACAAGGAATTAGTTTTGTTCCTGTTTTTCACTACTATAACCTTGGGCTTTACTTACATATTGTTACAGTTGTGTTTACTTTCTGGTTTCAGAATGTGTGTGGAGGTGACCCCAGCTGAAATGGAGGAACTGAAAGATGTGAGGCCACGACTACATCATTTGACGTCCTGCCTCAATTCATGCAAGCAGAAAACTAAAGACATGTCTGCTCATTTTTCCTATATACACCTACTTAGAGAATATAGACCTATTAAAGCTGAGACAGACAGATACCAGTTCTTTAATTAGGCTTGTCTTTTTAAGTGCCCCAGGAAAATTATTGTAAGAAATACCATGCGATTGCCCAAGAACAAACGAGATACACTTTTAAAAACCCTTTATTACTAGCATTGCATAAGCATTCCAACAATCAAACCTAACAGTTTGTTATCATAGTTGCAATCCCTTTGGCTTAGTAGCAGCAAGATGAATAGCATGTCATATCTGTTCTCAGCACATAGCTGCCTGCCTTTGTAAACAAAACTGTCAACACCGATTCTCCATACACATTTGCAAATTATATCCATTGGTTATGTGTCTTGCAGCACATTTAGTATGCTGCCAGGGGAATGTTGCCCTCACATCACTTTCATATGTTACCAACATCATAATATTGTCAAGGAACAGGTACCTTGGGAACTATGGCTTGAATTCACTAATGTCTCTTACACGCCCCTGATGAAAAACATGCTTGTTATCTAGTTTACAAACATTAAAACCTAGCATGTAAATGCACTCCAAGAGTGATTGCTTGATTACTCCAATAAATCACACAACCTTATAGTAAGTGATTATACACTTATTTTAGTCCTAAACCTGTTATAGGTAGTAAGAAACTTTTAATTAATGTCTGAACATCCTCTTTGCTTTCTATGTGTGTACCTGTCATGGCAAAACAGCTTTCCACTAACAACAGGTAGTTTGCTGTCCTTGTCCTCAGTTAAATCCATGAGTGAGAAGTGTATGGGATATCCTGATATTCAGCCAGTTCTGAGTGCAAAGCCCTGTGTCTTTGTCCCAGCACCAGCATTTTACTTTACTTACTGGCTGGCCAGGAGGAATTCACTTCAATTCCTTGTTTCTCTTCAATTGTATGTAATATGATAATAATATTACTTCATAGAAAAGGAGAGTAAATTAGTTAATGTGTGCCCTCTGTTCTAAGAATATAAAGTGACATATGAGCTTAATACTATAATTTCAGCCCTCCCGTGTTTTTTTTTTAATTTTATTTAATCTGCATCATACATGCAGAGGACAAAATGCATTGTCACTGGCATTTTTAAAAGAGAGAATTCCCATTTTATTATTTTTATATGGCAAAGCTCAAGCCGTACTTCTTTAGCAAAAATGTAAAATATGTTAAAATAATGATATTTCAAGTGCTGTAGTTTTGTTTATTTCACTTACAAAAATAGGCCCATTTCTCATGTAAAAGATCTATCATGTTAATTTTGACATTTTATGTTAATGATAAGTAATAAAGTAATGGCATCTCAACAGAGAGTTCTAATTAGTTGCCAGTAACACAATATAGTCTTGTATAATTACAAGTTTTGTTTGTGTGGAGAACTGCCTTGTTCTCATTACAGGGACTAAAACCACAGAGCATCACATTTCTCGTTATTGTACCAGAGGAATGTAGAAACACACTCATGACCACATTCGGGAATGGCACATAATAATAGAATCAGTAACAGATAGAAAATGTGATGACATTAAACTGCAAAACAAAATTTATCCATGGAAAAAGCCCCCACCCTCCTTCACCCTGTAGCTCTCTGGCTCTTGCACAGCTCTCAAGCACCAGGCAGCCATTTCTTCTGCTAATCAAGCCAGCATGGGAAGTGATGCTGCCAGGGAAGGATGGATCAGAATGGGAAATGAGAAAGATCTAGTAGTTCCTATAACACACAGTAAACGCTAGTGGAGAGTTGCTACAGGAGTAATTTACTTCCTGTTGCATGGCTTTCCCCTTTAACTAGCAGGAGCTAGAAAATTCAAGATGAAGAGAGATGGGTCAATATTGCCAAGCATGGCTGAGTACCGTTCTAGCCAGCTGAGTTGCAGTGTGGATGTCAGAGTGTGAACAAAACCAGAAGCAGTGAGTTCTGATTTCAGAGTCTCACCATTATTGAAGCAGATCTATTTTTATTTCAGGTGTTGTGTGAGGTGTGAGGTGCAGAACTAGCTCAGAAACACATGGGGAGAAGGACGGAACACCACGCCTAGTTCTCAAGAACTAAAAATGGTTTGGATTGGTAAAGCATTAATCCAGACAGTGGTGGTTTTTTTTCCTGAAAGAAAGCTTTCTATACTCCTTTCTAAAGATGTATTTACTTATTTATTATTTTTTCTCAGAAAAGGTCAGCTTTGCAAGAAGCTTTGGAACAGTTAAGGAAAAGGAAGGAATATTAGAAGATGAGCATGAAGTGAGTTATATGTAGGAATGACTTTGTTATTTAAACAACTATGATTATCAAAATGAAGATAAATTAATCATAATGAAATAAGAATATTTCATGATATCTATTGTACAATTTTCCAAGTATAGGAGAGTCTGCTTATATTGAAGTACTTTGCAATCAAAGTAACACATTAATGTGACAAGCAAAAATCATAGGCATAAGGTTAACACATGAAACCTTGTACTCCCTTTATAGCTATGTGCATTTTTTTTCCTCCTTTTCATTAAAGCGCTCTGGTAGAAGGAATAGATGCCACTTCCCAAGAGCTGCATTTGTGAGAATTGCTTCCCTGAACCGGCTCTTTCCCGTTTATTTTTCCAGTCTACATGAAGTGGGGTCCAGAAGGCGGATGGTTTTAAGTAGCAGGAGAGGTTTTGCTTTCCCTTTGGCTTAGAGCTGGCAGCAACTCTCTCACACCTTCTCTATCACCCAGCTGGCTACCAAGGTTCAGAGTGAGATGCATGAATGTCCCTCTGTAGTGAAGCTATCGGAGAGAGGTTATTTAAAGCAGTTTTGTAGCATATGGAACTACTCCACCTTCCATAGCTTGCTTTTTCTTTCTCACTTGGCTTTTCCACTGGAAACAGCTCAGCAGGCAGCACAGCATGGCCTTGCTCATTGTCTAAGACCCAGTGTGCAATGTCATCCTGGTACTCACCCGCGGCATTCCTCCACTGGTGTTGCAGCTGAGTTCAGGCACTGCTTTCCCCCAGACCCTGCTTTCAGGACTGCACCAAATACACCAGCAAGGGCAGATTAAAAAAAAAAGCTACACGTATCAGCCCATGTTACTGCATTGGAGCTGCTTAGAAGGGGCTCACGACCCCCAGAGTTATCAGCTCTTGCTGCTACCAGTTACGTGGCTTATATAGTGTGTGTGGGTAGTGACTGTGTCCCTTCCTCTGCTGGCTAATCCGAGAGGTTCTTTTGACAGCTTATACATGAAAAGATTTGTTATGTTTTGAAATGTAATGGTAGAGGTTTTATACTTTGGGCCAGAGTGTCAGTGGAGGCTCTTTGGCGACGTGTGCATTGGAAGTGACAAGTAGTGAATAACTGACATCAGGCATAAGTAATATTTGTAGTCTGACTTTGGTATGTTATTCTTAAAAAAAATCCAGTCTGTAAATACAGTCTGCATTTGTTAGCTGGAAAGGAAGGAAAGGGGATGAGGGCAAATACAGAAGAGAGAAATAAGTCATCAAAAAAAAGGAGAAAAAGCAAGTAGAAATAAGCTAATAAAGAGAAAAGGGAGTAGGAGTATTAAAAGGGAGAATACGGACATACAAATGGATTGAAACTAATAAAATTGCAAAAAAGCAGGAGAAAAACTGAAAATGAAAGGAATCACAGTGTAACAGATCAGGGGTAAAGAAAATATGTAAGTGTTTGTAAATTTAGTCTGAATTCCTATATGCAGTCAATAATGACTTGTAAAACAAGTATGTGTTGAAGTCCCATTGATTGTGAGATGCTCTAGTTTGCAAGTTAAAAAAGATTCTGTGAAGTTGCTTAAAATACACAGCAGGAGTGGGTGGGGTGGTGGGTATGTGTAGTGTAGAAGCAATTTGGATGGTGATGAAGTCAAGCTGTAAAACAAATATTATGTTTAACCCCCATAGGAACAATGCAGTTTTTTCAGCAAGAGATGAGTTATGCAAGGGAAGATATTTGAATGAACTTGTGGGGCTCTTTCAGTGACTGCAGTGAAGCTGATGACTCTATTTTCATTCAGACTTTTTGCTTTTCTTCGTTAATTTTCTGTAGACTAGAAATGGCGATGAGAGTAATAAACTGTAAAGCGATATGTACTTTTGCTGTATTCTTTATTCACGCACTAACTATTACTTTCTTTGAAAGCAGAGGCAGGTATAATCTATCAGGGAACAAATCTTTAAAGTAATTTTCCTAAAGGAAGTATTTTACATCAGAAAACCAGAAAAAAGAGAGATGAGGGTATTCCAGGATATGTCAATGGCTGAGGCAGAGTATCAGCTCCCACGTGGTAGTCTTCTTGTTACCCTCAAACAGCACTTTTACACAGAAGAGTTGTCAGATAAAACTTCACATCAGTCAGCACACTTTTTCAAAATAGTGAACATAATAACAGGAGAAGTATGCAAGTCAGCATGTTTAAGTATCATAAATCATGGAAGAGACTCATTTTCTATCCACAAGTTAAAAAATATAGGATTTTAATATTGTATTACAGAAGTGGAGTATCTACTGCCTCCTTTCTGTACTTGACTGTCTGTAGGACTTAGTTGCAGCAGAAAAGCCCTACATTAAGCTTTTAGGAAGGGATGGAGCCAAGACTGGGTAAGGTGGGATAGGGACTGCACTAAGTGCCACTTTCAGAGCAGCCACAGGTGCCAAACAGCATCCAAACGCTCGTGCTTCCATTGCTGTGAACCTAGATGCTACTTTTGAAAACATGCTTCTGGTGCTGGAACAGAATAACTATTTGTTATTTCCTCATTTCGCAGGGCCTCTGCAAAATGATATGATAAAACGTGTAAATAGCAGGGAGGTCTTGGCTAGAAGGCACTACACACAGCTAGGCATGTAGTACCTTCATTATATAATAGATTAGACTAAAGGAGTAACAGATTGCTTAGTTGATTGCTGTGTGAAGCAATGCAAGCATTTATTTTACACCAGACAGATTTGTTGTAGATGTTTTGTGGAAATGGCAGTGTCATGTAGAATTATCTTTGAAAGGGTGTGCAAAATAACTGCAAGAGGTTTTTTGTGAGGAAAGGAACACTCTGCAAAGGTGTAGTATAGCATTATAGTAACATTACAGAAACTGAAAGTATGACTTGCAAGAAGACTTGGCTATAGAAAAAATGATTTATTCCTTAAACAAATGAATTTAATATTTTCATTCTTATTTATTCTTTCTTTTCCAGAATTTCTGGAATTACTCCGAAAGTAATTCCCAGCTGTTGAAGTGGGACATGTTTTATTGAAGTTTCCATATACTGGGATATATCCTACTTTACTCATCAACCATTTTCACTAGCAACAAGGAGATTTTATGTGAATGATATGATGGGAACTGTAGGTGTATGTGGAGAAAGGTTGGCTTCTTGCATTTTACACTCCAAATGAAATACAGAGCTGCAGCAAAACTACTGTGCAATATTTAATGGCATATTGTCACAATCTATATGCGTAGCTTTACTTACAATTTTAATTCCTAATTTTACAGTGTTCATGACAGATACAAAGCACATCCTGAGTGTGGAAGCATCCCTTTTGAGGGATGCCTCAAACTTAATGCTTAATGCTTTCTGTGATAAACTTCGACTACTGCCCAAACATTTCCCTGAATTTTGACCAGATATAAGTAATATTCATAATCTATTAAATAATATGGACAGAACACTGTTAGCCTTTTGAGAATTAATTGTTGTTAGTACTGCAGATTTAAATTTAAGCATATCTTCAACTTTAAATACATTCAGTTCTATGCTAAAGGAAGTTTCTTCAGAGATATGTAAAATAGTTAAGAAGGCTGCATGCAGTTGATTTCAAGGAGAGAAATAAGCAAATATTCTTGCCTATTAAAGTTTCTGACTTTTATTTATTATATGCCTTAGCATATTATGCTCTACCTTAGTTTCACAGAGCTGTTACTAATATGTTTTATTCATAAAAGAAAGTGACAAAACTATGTTGCTAATCCTCCTCAGTCCATAATAAATCATTACTTGTTTGCTGTACTGTATAATAGGTATTTTCAATAATGCAGAAGCAAACTTGGGTCCTTAGGTAATAAAAGACTCCATGTAAAACAACTGTTCATTGGCTGAAAGGGATCTCAGATCTCCTAAAATCCCTAGCGCTTTGAAAACTTTTGGGGATTTCATGTGTGAGCTTTGCAGGTGCCATGCTGTTCCACTCATGCTCTGTGCCTTGCTGTGCAGGATCATCATGCCAGCAAGGGATAGCTTGAGTTGGTACCCACAAAATGAAAGATGTGGGGATCAATATGTTCAGTCCTTTGCCTTTTCGTTAGATTTGATGTTGATCTGTAGTAACATCTACTTTATTTTGCTGAAAGAAACTGTAGGCAGGAAACATCAGTGCAAATGTTGAGTGTATTGCATTTAGTCCCTGGTGGGATTTTGAGAAGCATGAAGCATATAATATTAGATTGGATACTAAGCAGACTCCAAATATTTGTTGGTGCTTTAATAATTCCTTTTCTTGAGCAAAAAGGAATTAACATTTCAGTACTACAGTGTTTTGTGCCTCCATGCGGCTGCCTTGACACTGTATTAAAAAAAACCAAAACAACCCAAAAACGTTTTGTCAAGGTGTAGGCCTGAGTTACAAAGCACAGGTCTAGACCTCGTTGTGAACCAGATGCAGCACTCACTTATAATCACTAGTCTTTGACCGGTCAGAAAACATAAAAGAAGCTAGAAACATTTTTTTTTTTTTGGGGGGGGGGGGGGGAAAATTACCCAAAACCTTTCTGTCTCTGTAACATTGCTATACAGCTAAATAGGTTTCTTCTAAACAAAGGACAAAAATCCCCTTTCTTGATAATTTATACTATCAACATATTTTTAAATCTGTATTAATTTATCTCTTGTAAGTAACATCTGGAAAATATTTCCAGTGTTCCACTGTGCTCAGGCAGCCCATCGCAATGTGGTAGATGCAGAACTGCATCTCCCAGCCAGCCAGAGAGCTGGCCAGGGGGGAACTCACACAAGCTATAAAGAATCAGAGTTCATACTGTATTCGCTCTTTGTTCTGGAGACACTGGATTTAGGTGCTTTGGTCAAACCATCCCAAGAATGACAGGATGTACAAGCACCAACTGTGTTTCCAGTTCAGTGCTAGGACGGAGCCCAGCCCTCAAGGTTTTCTCCCCACCCCCCATGACTCTGCTGTGGTATGGTGCAGGGGGAGCCTACTCAGCAGAGACAGGTTGCAATTGGTCCTGTAGCTGTGGCACCAGTTGAATAAAAATACTGAGTTCAGCCCTCTATCTAACACCTTTCCTCTGTTCCATGAAACCTTCTAGGCTGTCCCATTTTTTGAATACATTCAATCGAAGAATCATAGAATGATTTGTTTTGGAAGGAACCTTAAAGACCATCTCGTTCCAACCCCCTGCCATGAGCAGGGAAACCTTCCACTAGACAAGGTTGCTCAAAGCCCCATTCAACCTGGCCTTGAACACTGCCAGGAAGGGGGCGTCCACAACTTTAAGACTATTTTATTTTATTTTATCCTTGTTCTTGTTATTGTATTGTAAATAAGGAGTGTATTAAACTTGAAGTATGGTTTTGCTAATGATACTGAATGTTCAAAACATAGTTAGAAGTTAGAACTACTCATCACTGAACCACCACCCTGCGTTATGTCACATTTTGCTCCTGTTCATAAGAAATCTTGTATTATAAACATCTGTCCTCCTAGGCCTCAGATGACATTAAATGGAAGCATCTAATGTGTATTCTCTCAACTTACTTGACATTTTGAAAGGTTACTTTTTTAATACTTCAGAATATTTTGCACCATTCTGGTTCACAATAAGAAGATTTGCTGACTTTCAATAATCCATATTTCTATCATTAACAAT
>NW_009920956.1:0-10497 GCF_000696875.1 Nestor notabilis
CCCCGCAGCGCCCTCGGCTCCAGCCCCTCCACATCACACACGTTCTCTAACACGCCTTCTCCAGCCCAGCCTGACCTCGGGCAGGAGCGCCCAAGGGAGCTGCCCGGCCGATGTCCGCATCTCTGCTCCCTCGGGCTGGGGACAAATGAAACATGTTCTTTGGGGCTTGAAGTGAGATCTTCAGCTTTGTTTTTATTTTAACACGTAAGTCACGTGCCTGGCAATCACAGAATCATGGCATCCCAGACGGGTTTGGGTTGAAGGGACCTTAAAGCTCATCCAGTTCCAACCCACTGCCACGGGCAGGGACACCTTCCACTAGAGCAGGCTGTGCCAAGCCCCGTCCAACTGCTCTGGCTGTCCTACCTTCACAGACACCAGTCCGGTTTTTCCACTGCTAATGAAGCCAACACTCACAGGAGCCCATCGGTGAAGCCAGGACACTCAGGTTGGACAGGGAATAGATTTGTCCTTTCTACTGTCTTCCATTGTTGAAGCAAACGGTTCCTCTCTGCTGCTGTGCCCATCACCTTGGGCTGTCTGTTACGTGTCCCCGTACCCTGGAGGAGGCTGTGGGTGTTCCGCAGCCTCAGTCAGCTCCACGTGTCACCCAATGGACAAGGGCTGCCCTCTGCCTCGGGAGGTTAAAAGCTTTTCCATTAGCAACTTTGTGGGATGCATTTTGTTGAAAAGATAAAGCACTATGAGAAAATAAAGCCTTGTAATTTACCTCTGCAAATAATTCAGGGCTGATAATGAGAGCAAATCAATCAAGGCAGAGCAATCGGATTGCAAGGTCCTTCCGAGCGGCATCAATGGGAAAAGCATATAAAACCCTGGCACTTTAACAGCCTCTGCACTGCCGCAGGAGCCCAGGAGTCACTCCTCTGGCTGGAGACTCACTGGTGCTTAAAGCGAAAGAGAAGCAAAGGAAAAGGAGGTGAAAGAGAGGCATGAAGGAATCACCACCACCAAACAAACAAACAAACAAACAAACAGTGTTTGTGCTCAGACTGAGCCCTGCAGGCACACGGGGAGCTCAGCTCTGAGCGAGAGGGCCCTGGGCAGGAGCTGAGCACAGGGGCCAACACAGAGCCTGAGAAAGCTGCTGTGGGACAGGAGCCGGAGGCGAGGGGCGAGGGGCTGCCTGCAGCCACGTGTGCTCCAGCCCCAGCAGCTGGCTGGGCCCTCCCCTCCCCGGCTCAGCTGGGAACAGACCCCAAAACTGAACCTCTGCAGCTTCAGGGATGCTCTAGAGCATCTGCTTCCCAACCAAGGAACTGCCACCCCAGGGAGGAGGAGGAGGAAGAGGACGGGAAGAGATGCACACAGGAGCCGGCCACACAGCGCCTGGGAACGCGTCTGAGCCTTTGAGGAGCAGAACATCTGATTCCCGCACAAAGTGGAGCCGGTTCCCAGCATTTGGAACAATTTGTGGGTTTTGTAACTGTGCCTGGCAGTTAAAATAAACCCCAGTGGAAATGTACTGCCTCTTCCCCCAAAGACAGCGCTAGAGATTGCAGTGATGGCCCTTCAAATGTCAGAGACATTTAACATGCCTACTGCTTACAAGGCAACAGTGAAGGTGGCAGGTTTGCAGTGCTCTGAGCACATCCTGCCTCCCAATGGCAACATCCGTTTTCCCGAGCCTTTCCTTATTGATCTTAAGAACAAATGACATTGTTTTCTCTTTGAAAGGATCTGATCATGGGTATCCTTTATTTCCTTTCAAATATAATGTGACTTGTTTTTTTTAGAAGGCAAATACCCTCTGCAGTGTATTCAGCACGTTTAAAACTCCATTTCTGAAGAGTACAAAAGCTGAGCCCCAGTCCCCAAGCCTGTTTATCCAGGCACTTTTTCTCCCCAGCTAATGCAAACCGGAGCATAATGGTATCAGTGGATTTAGAGTGTTCTGTGCTTAATTGGCCTCTCATCTCTCAGCTCCCGCCTGCCGGTGCCCCTGCGCTGTGCTCCGGACAATCCTGCTTTCCCAGCAGAGGCTGAAGTGAGCGGTTTGTTCACTGGGAATAAACAAAACACAAAATAAAGCTCCAGTGAGACTCAGTGAAGGGATGTTGGCCACAGAAACAACCGCAAGCACAATGATGAGATTCTTTATCTATTGATGATAAAATCTGCTGTGATAGCACAATAGTCCTGTCACACAGGAGGGTGACAGTGACAGGACAAGGGGAATGGCTTTAACCTGCCAGAGGGGACATTGAGATGAGCTCTGAGGCAGAAGCTCTTCCCTGTGAGGGTGCTGAGGCGCTGGCACAGGGTGCCCAGAGAAGCTGTGGCTGCCCCATCCCTGGCAGTGTTCAAGGTCAGGTTGGACACAGGGGCTTGGAGCAACCTGCTCTAGTGGAAGGTGTCCCTGCCCGGGGCAGGGGTTGGAGCTGGATGAACTTTAAGGTCTCTTCCAGGTGCAGCGAGCTCTCACCCTGCCCTACGCTCCCCTCACCAAATCCACTCATCACTTTCCTCACATTTTTCCTTTTCTCCTAAGCAGGATTCCCTAAAAGAGCTTTCATGACCTCCCAGCATCCAAACCGTCCCATGCTTTAGGGCACTGTTCTGCAGCAGGACAGGGTCAGATCTTCCGCTGGAACCAAGATTTTGCCTGGGAAAACATCCCTTGTCCCTCGTGCTGTGCCCAGCGCTGGGGCTGCAGCAGGATCTGCCCTTGAGGAAAGGGACCAATGGATGGTGCGGTGCAAACCATGGCCTGGGCTCTGCCATCCCTGCGCCAGTGTCCCAGCTGGGTCCCACATGTCACAGCTTGGAGGACTCAAGTTGTGCCCCAGGCTCCTTCCCCGGAGTGAGCAGCTTCCAGCACAAAGGTAACTACAAATGTGCTTTTCCCCAAGGCTTTGTTACCGCTCTGAGTGAGGCAACTGATTAATATTAAAGCAGATAAGTGCTCTAAATCTTGCCACTCTCATGGAAATGTTTGTGCCATTAGCGAGACAAACATGAAACAGAATTCACCAAACAAGAAATAAACACAGCAAAAAACAAGGCGGGCCTGAGAGCCAGAACAAAGAGTTTGAAATGATGGGTTAGATCATGGCAAAACTATCCTGAATGTCATTAATTTGTGTACTCTGAGCTGTCAGGAGGGGAACGGGCATCACGGTATAAAGCTTCCCTATGACAAGTCTCACAGTTACTCCTCTACACCAACCACACAATATTGTGCTTTTTGGCTAAATATTGTGAGGATTTTGCTCAGGAATTTTAGCTTTTTACTGGGGGGGAGGGGACCCACTCCCTTCTACCAAAAAAAGTCACTTTGCAGAACCACATGGACGAACATGCTCGATGCCGCCAGCACACAGCACCGAGCTCTCCCGCAGACAGAGCACGGTCACTTCCTCAGCACGGAGCTTGCTCGAGTTGTGAGCAGCTAAAGGGACTCTGCTCATGCCTGGAGGTCAGTGCAACCGGACACAGCATCCTACAGATGGCCTGAGAGGGGACATGAGGCTGGTCAGTTTACCTCCTGCATCTGTAAATGTTTGCCTCCAGCTCAGCACAACAACACACATCAGGGAGAAACAGACACACAGGGTAAAATAAAGAAAGGCAGGTTATTTCTGAATGAAATCAGACAGGTGAAGGTAACTTCCCACCAGGACTGACCATGTGCTCGGTACCATCACACCCCACATGCTCCTTGGGGAATGTGCCCATCATGTCCCCATGTCCCCATCACCCTGTGACAAGAGCTCCTCAGACCTACCATGAGTGGTGACTTCCATTACTCACTGACTGCTTCTGCCCTGGGGCTGGAGAGGATGCAAATCCTTCCTACCCCAATTCCAATCCACAGTGATGTGAGAATGAAAACGCTGCTCCTAAATCAGCGCACAGCAGTTCAGACAGACGCGGAGTGATCATTTCCTCATGCCCACAAAGCAGCCACTCAATAAACACAAACATGCTGATGAATGTGCTTAGTCTTGGCCGTTACATTTCAGAAATGTTGACTGCTCAGCATTCAGAGTCCAGACTCACAGGAATCAGTTAACAACCAAAACAGGAAAGATGAAGTGTTTCATTCCGCTGTGCCAGTACAAAATAGGGTCATTTCCCGAGGACCATGTGGTGGCTTTTCTGTCACAGGCTGGCACTTCCCGTGGCATAAACCCCAGCACTGACCTCGGAAGTGCAGGCTCAGGGATGTACAGCACTGGAGAGCCCACGCTGCTGAGCAGTGCACGCATCTGCCTCCAGAACAGGACAGCTGAGACCAGTCAACACTGAGTTGAGCAGGACCACAGCCCTCGGGATAGCATGAGGAGGAGTCCACTGAGAGTTTACATCACATTTGAGAAAACAAAACACAACCACCCTGAAGAATGCAAAGTCCATCATTTTGCCCTCAGGCCATCAAAGAACTGGTTCAAATCTGCACGAAGAACAGACTCATACTGTAATGGGGCTACTTGTCCTGTGTGGTATTACCCAGAGCCAGTGGCAGGTGTCAAACACAGCTTGTGCTCGTCTGAATTTTCAATGCAAAGTTTACAAGGAAACTGTCCTGGTGCGGAGTGTGGAGCAAGAGGAGAAGCACGAGATGAGCGCTCTTTGTCAGGAACTTCACTTGCACTTGATCAATTCCCCTCCAGGTTTCTCCTTCTTCTACTCAGAAGCAACATGAGAGAAAAGCTTTCTGAAAGAACTCGCATATATGCAACGCCTGTATTGGGGCATGTCTTCACACCTGAAAATAACCCTGCAGGCAGGGGTTCAGCGACCAGAGGTCTGCACAGAGCCAGGGGAACTGAAGGACGGGGGCTCACGGAAGCAGTGGCCGTGCCCTGCTCCTGCAGCTGAGCCTCGGTTCTGCAGGACAAAGTCTCTGCCCCTCAGAATGAAGCTGAGACATGAACAGTGCAGGAGGTGCTGGCATCTCCTTGGTGCTGGCCAGGCAAGAGGCTCTTCAGAGCAACAATGGCTACTTCTGGTTTGCTGCTCCAGGTTCCCTCACCCAGTTCTGAGTCCCTGGGGATCACAGCAGCAGTTCACAGGGAAATGCTGTTTCCAAGCCTACACTTGTTCCTCTGTGATTTGCATGATCTACATTCCCTCAAACAGCACAATTCCTTAATCTTTTGTGAAAGGTTTGCAGTCTGTGCCCTTCTTTCCTCCCAGCTGTGCATATTGAACTCTCTTCCCTCAATAAAATGGTACCAGTCAAGTGCAGACAACAGCCATGGAATTCCGATGGCAGTGACGATCCACAGTTCCAGGGAAACTCTACACAACTACATTTTCTCCTGCAGAAGCAGAGAAAACAGGTTTTAGAAGAAATTTATTAGGAGGTAATCAATAGCCATTTGCCCTTGTTCTGAAGCTAATTTAAGAGTTGACCAAATCTTCCCTCACAGATAAACCCTGACGATACTACTGCCCAGGAAAAGTCCGTAGGGAACCAACATCTTATTTTACCTGGACTGTCACACTCATGAGGAGAGGATGAAATACAGGGTGCAGAAGTCATCTTCACCACCACACTGCTGAGCAGCTCTCGAACAGCTGGGCCTAACGCCGCAGTAGGTCACTATTTTTTCTTGAAAATACCTCAAAATTTACACACTATTTATAATGGACAAAACCCCCCCATTTATCTGTAGGGCTACAAGGAGCAAAACAGGCCAGTGGTATCCCAGACTCTGAACAACTTTTCCTACCGGTAGAGGGACAGTTTGCTTCCAGCTGCTTTCCACACCTCTATAGAGAAAGTAAAAAGGACAAGATATGTTATAGCTGTGAAAAGCAGCTCCTCTTCCTCACCTGCTCTGCCGAGAAGGCAACAAACTGACTACCCGAGTCCATCAGCCTCAACTGGACATGCCACTGTTTACAGACTGAGGCACTAATTGACACAAGGGAAGACTCGAGGTTTGCCGAGGGAATTTAGAAGTGTTACTTACCGCATCGATTATGCTCCCAGTGTGACAACTGCTTTTTCCTTCCCTCATAGCACCGCAGACTTTTAGACAAAATGGTGTTGAGGAGAAGGGGAACTAGAGGGGACTCCATTAAGTGAATAAAATACAAAAGGGCAGGTACAAGTCATGGCCCAATGTCTCTTCAGCAAGAAACAACTAAATCAAAGCCTAATCAATATATTCCTTTCAACTAAAGTTCAAACACATAAATCTCAGCCCCAGGAGATCAGGCTTAAAGGAGCTAAATTTACACTGCTTGGAGTGCAATGATGCCGTTGCGATAAAGAGCAAACACTGCCTGCCCGTTCCGCTCTGCACCGCCACGGCTGCGGCAGAAAAGCTCCTCTGACGGACCAGCCACGCAACAGCTCCACTTCTCAGAGGCGGAGGCACTGCTGCAGGAACCGGCTGCCCCACACACAGCCCTCAGCAGGGCAATGCCCGCAGCACCCAAAGGGGCAGGACCGCAGTGTTCACCGCTCAGGACCCGACCCCGCACAGGGTGATGGAGAACCAGGAACACGTGGAAGGGCACTCGAAGGAGCTTCCCACACGTGCTGGGCAGCCCATGGCTGTACCCAGAACATGTGCCAGGAGCCAGAGCCGACTCCCGGCCACAGGGACAGAGAGAACCTCTCAGGTCTGTAACGCCTCTTGCACGCTCCACAGCTTCACTAACACTGTGAATTTAAGCAAGAGGTTAAGTGATGTGCAGGACAAATGCAAGTGGGCTGTTGGAACACGGTGAAGGCACTGCACGCTGCAGTGTGTGCCTCATGCCCAATGCCAGCACAAAACATGGTAGCTTTTTACCAGACCAGAAGAAAATGTTATGTTGTCTCTGAGAAGAGCATCAAACAACTTTCATTGTTCTGTAACCATGACAAACCATTTTCCAGTTGAATATTTGAGCTGGGCTCCATCATTTAACAAACACAACAGCATAGCCTCATCCACTAATAGCTTTCCTGTACAGGTAAGAAAAAAGATAGACATAGATGCTGGAATCTCCATCCAAATGCACTGACTGCTACAAACAAAAGGGCAGGAGGACTTTACCTCCACTATTTTTGTGCGGAGTTGGAATAAAATAAGATAAACATGACAAATATGAGAAGCCATAAAATGTCACTGTCATTCTGTTAAGCATTAAAAACACCCTACCCACAGAACAGGCTCATCTCTCAGTTACAAAAATGATGATTAAAAAGATCAGCGCCTCTGGTGTCCATGAATGGTTTCATGAATAGTAACATTACCCCCTCATTCTATAAAAGATATTTAATATTGCTGTGTGAATACATGAGCCTTATTGTAGTCATTCACCAAATTTCATATTCATTGAGTATTTTCTCCTGCTCTTCATGTAGCTCATCTCCCACCCTGTTTCCTCTGGCCCCTCACATTGCTGCCTCCCACTGTTTCCCTACCCCCGTATCTCCTCTGAGCCTCTCCCAACAGATGGGTGGAGAAGTGCACTGCTGTCAGCGTCGAGAAGATACAGCAGCAACAAGGAACATCCCTTCTCCCGTTTCAAGAAAAACAATGCCTTGCTGGTCAGGCCATTAGGAAGGATGCAGACAAGGCACTGGAAGGCAAGAAGGAAATGGAAGCCTGGAGAACATTATTCAGGCATTGCCCTTCATCCAGCATATGTTTGAAAACGTTAAATACCATCTTTGTATGGCCATTTATTACATTTGAGTAAAACATGCCTCGGAACACTCCGTGGCCAAACCACAGCAGGAACCCATCTAACAGCTTAGAAGACATGAAACGCATCACCAGAGCTGCTGCCCTGGGGAGACGGGTGTTTTGGAGGCAGGGCGAGAAACCAGGCAAGACTGTATGTTTATACCAGACCTGGTGTGCTTGTGTTTCCTTTTCCCAGCTCTGCAGACACAGCCAGAATTGCTAAGGGATTTCTAATGCAGCTCTGTGAGCTCGTCTGTTCTATCCGCTAGCTCTGTGCTGTCAGGAGCCACAAGACGCGCTTCCCTCTCACGGTCTCTGCTCACACTGGCAGAGCTGTCTGCTGCTCTCTGCTTTGTTCTTTTAAAGCCACAACATGAAGTCATCAAGAATAAGCAAACGACTGAAGCGCCGTGCTGCTCGGAACACGGCTGCTGCTGCAGCTCCTGGGGCGCACGTTCCCAATGGGCGCCTGAAGCAGCGGCTGTCGGCCCTGTGCCAGTGGAGACAAGAGTGTCCAAAGGGACTGTGGGGGCTGCCCAGGCACCCACTGACCGCAGGGGGAGAAGAGACAGGACACGGTGACTAATGCCACTGGAAAACCAAACCAACTTCACCTGTATTCGCCACCCATCAATAATTCAAACCAGCATAAGGCATGATCTGAACTGTGGACATCTAAGTTGATCTGAAAAATAAATCTCTCCATTAGACAACTACAAAATGACCTGGCACCACCAACACCCTCAGCAGGCCACGGCCGTTTGTCATCTCTGCCAGTGCAGTTTGGTAAGAACACGGACATGTGGAGATCAAGCGCAGGAGCTGGAGCACGTGAGCAGTTCCCCCAGTCACAGGATGGATGTCAGCAGCAAACACTCACCACTGGCCTCAGCTGGGACGGACTTCTTTATTTTGCAGATTCACTATTGTTGGGGACAAAAGAAGGGAGGCTCAAGAAGAATATTGATCTCTGATTGATTTCCGTAGCACGCAGCTGGCAATGCAGCACCACTACAACAGTCACAGGAGAAGTCTATTAATGAGAGCCAACTACTAAATTATTGACCAGTTAAGTACAGCAAATTTGCTCTAATTGTTTTCATGATGGGAGTTTAATTAAAGTGTCTTCAGTATAAAAAGTCCAGCAACGCTCTTGTTCAGATAGTGTCAGGGAGAGTATCCAGAGCCTGCATGGCTTTCAAAGCTAAATTAGAAGTTACATCCAATACGAGGCTCTTCAAGAGAGGGAGCTATTGTAGGGGAGACCCTTTCCATTCCCATCTCCAGCTGACGACACTGCTCGTGCATCATCCACATGTCTTCACATCAGGAGACATCTTCTCCCCCTGCGCCCACCGCGCTGGGGTGGCTGCGGCTGCCTCGGGCTGCTGGAACCAGTTCCCAGTGTTTTTAACTGGCTGCTGAGACCCACGGGCCTGGGCTTTTGTGGAAATATCATCCACCACACAGACCCCGTGAGCCTCAGCAGCCAGAAGGTTCCTGCACTGGGGTGGGGAATGGCTGCACTCCCACCATGGCCCAGGTAACACTTTAAAACAGCTTTACTTTCTCCAGGTACAAAAGTTCAAAGCCCATCACAGTGTGTAAAACAACCACCACCACCAGTTACATCCCAGTGTGCCTGAGGCTACAGCCTCGGCCATTCAAGTATAAAATTGGTGCCTTGAGAATATTTTTCTCTTAACTTCTCTTTAAAAGTAACTTTTAAAACTTTAAAGAAAAGTCATTAGGAAACGTGATCCTTTCAAACAAGATCAACCACAGTGAGGCGCTGAGGTTTCACAACTTGAATAGACTTCTCTAGTTACCTTTCTTAAAACTTCAGGAATCACATTCTGGCACGTTGTGATTCTCCTCCAGAAAATAATCCTCGTAGACAAATATGATGATCAAAGCAAACCAGAAGGAAGAGTTACAGCAGCAAGTACTGCCATTTCTTAAATAAAACCAAAGTAGTTGTAAGACTTCAGAGCAAAGCTGCAAACGGAAATGCTGGCACGTTAAAGGAGCACTGGGAGGTGGGTTTCCTTTTGGGGGGTTTAAAGTCTAACCAGGTTCTTCTGCTGCTTTGCCAGTCCGCAGGCACTGTGCGCTCTGCCTCAGGAGGGCATCTGCATCCACCACTGCAACCCAAGAGCCCCCTTCTCCAGCGTGTGGTACTGACATCTTACTGGCTCTTGTAGTGGTGCTCTGGGCAGCAAAGCACCGCAGGCAGTGCCAGTGCCAGTGCCAGTGCCAGTGCCAGTGCCAGTGCCAGTGCCAGTGCCAGTGCCAGAGCCAGCACGGGTGGCACCGGTGCACAATGGCCGGGGGGAGAGAAAGCTTGAGGAATTGAGCTTGCAGACCAACACACAGGCTTCAGCTTTAGTTTTGTTCTATCCCCACCCAATTTATATTCTCAGGCTCATCCTCTGGGCAAATATGCTGAGTACAGGCTTTACAGAACAGTCCTGGCTCTTCACACGTTTATTTTTGTATGGAGCTGGGCCCAGTGACGAGGACAAAACTATCTATTAGGAAACAAATTACAGTTATTGAGTATCTCTGGGAAAAAGAAAGGTCGTCTTTCAGAACCACTTTGCCTTTTAATATTTAATGACCCAGATCAAGAACAGGATGCTACCAAACATGAAGCCAACTGGCAGGCAGCCCAGGTTAAAGACTTTTCCAGGATAGAAAAGTACCTTCTCGAACATTGGTGGGATCTCTGAAGTGAAAACTTCACGAGGTTTGGTTTTCAGAACTCTGACAGACACATCACATTAATAATATGAAGGATCTCCATGAAACAGAGCAGAAAAGCACTCTCTGGAAAGAG
>NW_009920956.1:10528-12778 GCF_000696875.1 Nestor notabilis
AGAAAACAGCAATGGCAGCACTAATGCTTCCTTGGATCTCAGGGCAGCCTCACTAGCAGCTGAAGAGAGCATAAGCCTGGAATTAAAAGCCACCATTAAACCTCGGCTGCAAGACAGAAAACCTCTTTAAAAGTACGATAAAGAGTTTATGGTCTAAAACTTTAGGGATTAAAGCGTTGGGGTCTAAAAATTTAAAGGCTCTAAGTTCTTATTTCATCCCAGATGAGTACTTGATGACAGTTCCCATGTTAGGAAGAAAGGTGATTATTTCCACACAAAGTCCTATGGTACCTGATTCCCACATGGTGGCATAACTCTTTAATACATCCTCTGAACAGGCACGTTACTGTAAGTGCCTAAGTGCAATCACCTCCTGCAAGCTCAGCACTGGAAAACAAAACGCCATGTGGTAACAGCAGACGTGATCTGACAACTGCGCTCTGACCCGAGCAGGTTCATCATCAATATGACTGGGAAGATTTTGGTGTTTCAGGAGTCCTGACTGATAAAGCAGGAGACTGAGGACCTGTGACCACTTTCTGACTGTCAGCATCCTACAAGGCCATTGTGCAAGTCTCTCACTCCCAGAACTACAGAACTACCTCCTCATCTGGAAGTGAAACAGCAAGTGATCCCTCCGAAGGCAGGGACCATGAAAGTCAAGTAGTGCAATGCCTGTGGAGTGCCTGAGGCTCGACCCACACAGCTTGCTGTGCTTCCTTCCAGGGGCCTTACATCTGATCCAGAGACCACTGCGAATGGAAATGATCACAGAAACAGCAAGAACCGTACAACAAAAGAACGTATGACAGAGAAACCAGGAGCAACACGTCTAATGGCCTTGGAACAAGCTGAAAATTCAAATGCTTACTGCAGTTAAAATACGCTTTGAGGGAGGGAGTAGTATTTCCTTGGTATTGCTTATACAACGTCCAGCAGGCAGGATCCCAAGCATGTCTGCAGTGCCCAGCTTCTACTGAGATACAACCATTACATAGTTAATTTTAAATGTTATGAAACATTTTACTCAGCTCTGTAAGAAAAGCCAGGCAGTAACTTGTTTTACCTGTTTTCTCTTCCACTGTTTCTACAGCCATGACGTGTTTCTCCATGGGGCTGAGATACGGGGAAAAAAATGCATAAGATAAAGATTACCACTGCTCACATGAGTGAAAGAGAATTGCTGGCTGACACTTGTCAAGTCAGAAGCATTTTCATAGCTTCTCTCAACAGGTATGAGCTGCCTGACATTAACACTTTGCAGTCTCCATTCAAGTTAGCAGAAAGGAAGAATTTAGTAAGATTAGCTTAGTAAGATTAGAAAACAAAGAGGAAACCCTGCATAACGAACTCCAAATTGTAAAGCACAAGGTAATTCATTGAAATCAAATCATACTCCAAAGTTACTGTAACCTCCATCCTAATACAAATGCCAGACTGAAGAAATACTGACGACCACCAGACTGATGATGAATAATATATAAAGTTTTAGGAAAGGTGGGGAAATAGTATTTTAAGACTAAGAATAGGCTGTTCTATAATCCAGCTCTACTATTTTTTCTGGCTGCAGAATATAAGTTGATTTTAAAAGTACAAGGTTTTCAAGTCCTTTTTACACAGAAATTGGAGGCTTCTCCACGACGTGCTGCTTTGAAATGCCAGTAGTGGCATAATTACATTATCGATGTAACTTACACTCTCTAAGGCCCAATCGTGTGAAACAAAGAGCCATTTACATAAATCTTTCACTAAATAGTAGGCTCTATTACCCCAGTATTTAAACAGAAATAGACTCAATTTCCTACACAGCACAGCAAAAGAAATAACATTACAAGTCAAGCAGATGTGATGGCTGTGAGAATCTAACATCACAGAACTAGCGTTTTCCAGGCCGGCACAGCCTCCCTGCAAGGTTTCTGCTCCCTGCGGGATGCCAAAGCCAACAGCAGCAGAGAACAAAGAGATCTCAGCCCTGCTGGTCCTTCAGCCCTGCTGGTCCTTCAGCCCGCAGTAACTCAGCCCCAGAGCCCTCCTCCGCAGCACCAGGGGCACAGAGTCCCGTCCCGTCCCGTCCCGTCCCTGGGCCTCCAGCCCTGAGATCCCATGGCCGGCGCACACACGGACACTGCCCTGTCCCCCGGGGCAGGCGCTGCAAGTCACACGGGCACTGGCTCCAGCACCTTCATCCTCAGCTGCTTGTGCTGAGCACAGGACCGAGCACAGGGCTTCCAATCTGGAACTGCCTCAAGA
>NW_009920957.1:0-3617 GCF_000696875.1 Nestor notabilis
CTGGGCATCGGTAACAAGTGCGATATTCACGGTTTTAAACATAGATCCGTCTCTTTAATAACAACATTCAGCCCCGCTGGTTTAGGTTGTCACGGGTCCCCTTGTTTTTCCTCTAGAACAAGCCGTTGGCTCCCCGCGGGCATGGAGATTTCCTCCCATCAGTTTCACCTCTTGGAGCAGCTCAACGAACAGCGGAAGCAGGACTTGTTCTGTGACTGCGATATCCTAGTGGAGGGGAAGGGCTTCAAAGGCCATCGCAATGTGCTTTTCGCCAGCAGCGGCTATTTCAAGATGCTGCTCTCGCAGAGCTCGAAGGAGACGAGCCAGCCGACTGTAGCCACATTTGAGGTCTTCTCCCCAGAGACGTTTATGGTTATCCTGGACTTCGTGTACTCAGGCATATTGGCATTAACTGGTCAGAATGTGATCGAGGTCATGTCTGCTGCCAGCTATCTGCAGATGACGGATATTCTGAATGTCTGTAAGACATTCATTAAGTCCTCCCTGGACATTAACGAGAAGGAGAAGGATCGGTACCTCAGCCTTTCAGCCAAAAGCACGAACAACGACCCTGCCCGTCCCTCCCTGTATCGCTCGAGGAGGAAAGCAAAGAGCAACCCCCGGCGCTCCTGCTCCCTTCCGGATGAGAAAGCTGCGGCGGCGAATGAGAACTCCTGGAGCAGCTACAGCAGCTGCTTGTCCTCACAGGTGATCCTGCAGCGGGCGGAAACGCAGCTCTCCAAGAGAGGCAGAAAGCCGGGCTCGGCGAGGAGGCGCCGCAGGCACCTCGGCCTGGCCCAGGGCCGTGACTTTGCGCAGTATAAACCCACCAAGGCCGAGCGGGCCGGCAGCACCGGCAGCGCCTCAGACACCGGCCACCTCTCCCGTGTGAGAGAGGAGGCTGAATTTGATGCTGAGAATGATGTTGACCATGATTATGGGTATCGTGATGGCTCGGACACAGTGCCGAAGAGGTGGTCTGTTGCTCATCTGGAACAAGAACTGTCAAGGGCGCCCGAGCTCGTGGAGTTTAAGGCAGAGGAACTATACACCTCAATGCCCACGATTTTAGGAGTAATGAGTACTTGGAATGAAGGTAAAAAATACAGTTTTGCAAAGTTTGTCTTTGTTTGGAAGAATTCAGATGATCTTTTGAAGAGAATTTGTATGGCTGCATGAAAACCCAAACGATGCCTAGACTTGCAGATTGTTTTATCTCCTTGATTATAGCACCTGAGACTTTGGAGCCAGAGCAGGGCATGAGAATTGCAACCAGAGAGCTTGACCCAGGCGTGCCATGAAGGGAAAGCAATGTGTGGCACGTTATCTGGACACAGCTGGTGGTTCATGAAGCCTCACGAGCTGTAGCTGACCTGACCTGGGGACCTGAATTTCTCCTGTGAGATCCCCAACGCCTGCCAGTGATGGAGGCTTTCAGCCTAAATCCAGTCCCAGGCTGTCACAGGAGAGGGTCCTGTCCTTGGCAGGATGCTGCATTCCCTCACAGACCAAACCAGCTCACACTTCACAACCGTTTGGCCACGCTACATAAAGCGCCTGACTGACAGCACACACCCAAAATAAATGTACCTGTGTTTCATTACAATTGCATATTTTTAAGACTCTGTGCATCGTACTATTTAGGTAGAGGTTAGAATGTCCAAGCTGTGAATGATTAGCTGATGGGAGAGTCGGGTCTGATGACTGTAGATAATAGTTGTGTAGTTATGATCATCTGTATGTCTACAGAATACCCTGAGTAAGAAAGGAAACACTCTGAAATGGCTGTTTAATAAGCTCCTTGAGAAATACTGGCTTTGGGGTATGATATTTGGGGATGTTGCCTATTTAGTGACAGACCAAAGGGAAAATTAATCAGAGATTTGTAGAATTATTTGGGTTGGAGGGACCTTAAAGCTCCTCCAGCTCCAACCCCTGCCCCGGGCAGGGACACCTTCCACTAGAGCAGGTTGCTCCAAGCCCCTGTGTCCAACCTGGCCTTGAACACTGCCAGGGATGGGGCAGCCACAGCTTCTCTGGGCACCCTGTGCCAGCGCCTCAGCACCCTCACAGGGAAGAGCTTCTGCCTCAGAGCTCATCTCAATCTCCCCTCTGGCAGGTTCAAGCCATTCCCCTTGTCCTGTCCCTCCATCCCTTGTCCAAAGCCCCTCTCCAGGTTTCCTGGAGCCCCTTTAGGCACTGGAGCTGCTCCCTTCAGGAGCCTTCTCCAGGCTGAACATGAATTACTTAAGCTGAAAACCAAGCAAGTTGCTACACAACGAATGACTCCGTGTTTCTCTGTCCCAGATGACCTACCTCGGATGCGGTTCAAATGCCCGTTCTGCACGCACACGGTGAAACGCCGCGCGGACCTGAAGCGGCACCTTCGGTGTCACACAGGGGAGCGGCCGTACCCCTGTGACGTGTGTGGGAAGAGGTTCACCCGACTGGAGCATTTACGGAACCACTTCCAAACGGTACGGCTCCTCCCGCGGAATCCGGCCTGGAAAACCCACGAGGTCTCGTTGCTACCGGCTGCTCAGCCGTTTCCAGAACTAATCCCAGGAGAGCTGCACCTCAGCTTTAATTATTTGTTGTTTCAATTGGCAAATTCCAGTTTCAATTTAATTTAAAGCAAAACGCTGATTCATTGAATTTTCTTTTTCTAAAAGCAAAAGGTAAATGAAAAAAAACCCTACACTTTTTTTGGCTAAACGCTGACGTTTTCCAATTTTAAATCTCTTTAGATACATCAAGCTGGCAAACTGATCTGCAGGAAATGCAAGCGTCACGTAACTGAACTAACGGGATGCGTGGTTCAGCAAGGAACAAGACGCTACAGACTGTGCCACAAGTGTCTGGCAGAAGCCAATTTTGACAGCATTCCCGAGGATTTAGATGCAGAACATTCCCCCGTCTCCTCCACGGGAAACAAACGTCCCAAATGGGCTCTGGAGGAGGAACAGAAATCGGATGAAGGGACAGTGGAGGAGGAACCGTATAATTTGGTTGTTCGCCACGTTAATGATGACGTTCCAGGTGAGGTAGATGAAAAGGTGAAACCAAATCTTAGGTAGATCTATTTGTGTATTTGTTCCGGTTGTAGTCAAGATTAAATTACTCGTGTCCTACCAACTAATGCTGGGTTATTACATTCATTAACATGAAATATTGCTCCAATTCTGTTACAAGGAGCAACATACAGAGTGCAAACGAGTTGGTCTGTACTTACAGACATGCTACAGTGAACTGCTGCTAAATATCCTCCGGAGAGTACTTACTGGTGTAGATTTCAGCCGAGACTTGCTCAGAGCTCCTTTTGATAATGAAAGTGAACAGGGCATTCAGTGAACGTGCTGAAACCCGTCACTGCCACCGCTGTGCAAGTGCAACCAGGCGAATTTAAGGCCTGTTTTATAGCAAGTGCTTAAATCTTAAGGAGTGATTTAGTTACTTCTGAACGGCTTTCTATGAAGTGCCTGTCACCACACCTGAAAGCAGAGCTCTTCACTGCACACAGCCTGGGGCTGACCGTACGCACGGGGCACCTCAGCGCCAGCACGGAGTTAACGTTTAACTCTGTCGCTCTCCAGGGCTGGGCGGGAGGAACCGAGGCC
>NW_009920957.1:3698-10034 GCF_000696875.1 Nestor notabilis
TGTGGGGCGGTAGCGGCGGGCTCGGGGCCCGCCCGCGCTCTTCCCGCCGAGCACCGCTGCGTGCTACGGAGCGCATGGATGGAGAGCCCCGGGGCTCCTCCGAGGGGGGACCCCTCCTCCCCGCCCGGGGGGTATTTGGTGTTAAACAGGCGTCCTGTCATCCTTACTTGCAGAAAACTGCTGACCTCAGCAGGGAGCAAAGCACTGATTTGATTGATTGGTGTTAAAATTCCACTGGCCAAAATTATTCATGCGCAAATCATTCATTGTTCCAGTTCCAAGATTTATTTCAGCACTGAAGCTTTCTCATAAAGTAAAAGGGGTTTTAGTCTTTAATCTCCACAATATGGGAATAAAACCAGGTCTGTTTAAGATTACTTTATAACAAGGATGAGACGCTACCTCCAGGGGCGAGGCACTTGCAGCACCGACACTAAAAGAGGAGCGCAGCCTGATGCACTGCTCACCTTTAACAAGCATTTGCCATCCTGTGATTTAAAATAAAGCACTCTTTTGATTAGTTGTGATTAATTTAAATGCAGTGAAGTCCATAATCCTTTGACGTGAAAGGATTGTGTTGTCCTTTCTAAAGGAAGACAGGGAAGCTGATCCAAATCATCTGCTTTCTAAAAGAATGAGGTCTCACCAGACGTAGTTGGGAGTGAACCCCCTGAAAAGCTGGAGCATCCCCTTCTGTAAAGGCAGCAAAGCCGCCTACTTTTTAGTAATGACAGCAAGATACTACTTGCCATTAGGATGCCATGTACATGGTCACATGCTTTGGCATTCCATGTGGGAATTTACTTACACCAATTCAGCACCACCTGCTGGCATCACTTTCTTTGAAGGTACAGGTGTGGTGGGTTGGTTTTCCAGCAGTATAGTTTAACTGTCCTTTGAATTGCCTGAAATTTGTCTACATTAAACCTGACCCACTGCAAGGATTTTGGACCCTTTGTATATAGTATCGGGGAGGGATCGCACCTCAGAATTTGAACATTTAAATCTACAAATGAAATCATGTAGTTGAACAGATCTCCCGCCACCCTACAAAAAGGTGGTATTTTAACTAGCAGCTCTACTCATTCCTCTATTTATACAGCACCTAAGACATGTGTCAGCCTTAAAAGCTGACTACCAGCATTCCTGAGAGGCTCTCAGCCCCTATAACTCTCTGTCTTCTTCTCAACATCCCCCCCAGACCCCAAATAGTTCTTATTTTTCCTGGCATGCAGGTATTTCTCTTCTTCTCAACATCCCCCCAAACCCCAACTAGTTCTTATTTTTCCTGGCATGCAGGTATTTCTCTGTCTCACCATCCTCAAGTCAAAACAGAGGCTGACATTCCCCGCAATTACTCCCTTCAATTTGTGGCTTTAGTTGGCCAATTCCTTTGTTACTTCCACGGGCATTAGAGTTTAAGAGACTTTTGCCAGCCAATGGCAAGTACCCACTGGACCACGCTTTTCTTGCTTTAAATATCAATGATGACAAAGACTTCTGGCTTTTCATCTTCACAGATCTGCATGGCCGAGTAAGTTATGGCTTTGACCTCTGTGCCCTAATGAGAGAAGACACAAAAGCATGGATATTCTAAATGACATCCTGTGTAGCAGTTCGTGTCAATACTCAGTATTTATATCACCTCCTACAAATGCTATCCAGTTTAATAGTTTTTCCTCCCCAAAAAGCTGTAGCTGTATTTGTTCTGATGAACAAGAAAGTTGGCACACTAATGCAAGGGTTTGGCCAGGCCAAGTAGTGAATAAATAACTCTTCCCATACTCTATTGCCTCTTGAATAGTACAAATTCCTCCTTTTACCTCTGATAGAATATCAGCATTTCCCATGCCAATACTTAAGTTTGGTGCCTTGCTGCCAGAGTACATCTCTGGAGAACTTGGAGGTCTGCTTTAAAAGACACCACACGTCCCCATCCCACCCCTAAAACATGAAAGATGTACAGATGAACCTGCGTACCTGAGGGTGTTTGGGTAAAGAGAACTCTTCTCCCCACCTTTAAAGGCAAAAAGAAGAGAGGTGGTTGGAATTTCGGTAGCATTTACCAAATGTCATGATTAGTTTCATTTATGAGCATAGGACAGCGAGATTTTCATTTCAAGCCTCAAAGGAAGAAGAAAAGCCCACAATCCACTTTGTAGAAAGCATCAGTGAACTCCAGCACATGATGGCACTGCAGAGACTTACTCTGCAGGCAGTATTTGTCTTTTCAGTAACCATTTTCATTACTCATCATTTAAGCTCACCCAATGGATCTTATTTTGAACTGCATTCGGTCAATGTAAAGCACTTTCACCTCCTGCAGAAAAAGTGAGAGGAGAAACATGTCAGTATTATCTTCAACCTCCAGGCCCAAATTCTCAGTAAATCCCATTTACAAGGGTTACATTCCACTGTTTAGATGGAATCTAAACCCAGAGAACCTGAGCAGCCTTAAAGAGATACACTGCTACTTGGAACATGAAGGCAGCAGAACCATGTAATAGCAGCTCTGTAATAGCAAATTGGTATTTGTGGTAATGAAGCTTAACAATTTGCTTCTCAAGTCTTTCTGCCCTGATGTTTTCAATTCTCCATGTGTTGTGCTGAAGTGATCTGTTGTGTTCCTTTTTCTCTTAAAGCAACATTGAATTAAGAGCTGGTATTATCAGAGAATAGCCTCAATCTACAAATGGAAAAAGACCAAATCAGAACACTTACCCTGGGTATAAAGAACTCATTAGCACTGAATTTATACAGCCACTCATCCAAGAAGTGGAAGAGGAGAGACAACATGTCATGGCCTGTGGGGTTGAAGCAGAGAGGATTGTCAGTTGACTCCTGGCAACAATGCCCAAACTTTTTTAAGCCTACATGTCAGGTGTGACAGAGCAGAAGCAGGACAAGATTCAGATGAGTGATGCTTAAGTAGATTACAATTAACTGCAACAACACTACATGTGAAACTCTGGTACCTTTCTCCCTCCAGGTTCATAGAGTTCCAATGAAGCACTTACCTTCTGCCTCCACCTCCACTGTATCCACAGGTTCCACGGTCTCTGTATCAGTCATGTAGCCAAACATGGCCATAACACACTGCTCAAAGGCCTCTTCCAAAGTGTCTCCCCAGGCATGTAGCCTAAAAAGACATGGGATAATTTACCAGACTGTACCAAGAAAAGAAATCCCAAAGTAATGTGCACATGAGCTATCAGAACATGGGAATTAATGCAGAGCAAAGGAATGAACAAAATTACTTGCTTTGCTATTCCTATGCATTTGCGCAGATTACAGTCAGTTTGTGAGAAGAGTTTTTTGGGAGAATATGGAATATAAAGGTTATCAGACCTCAAGAAAGTTCTTTTCTAATATGGATAATTATGTCTATAAAAGTGAACTACTCAGAAGAAATTTGGTTTCAAAAGAAGGTATTAAAAGGGGATTTCAAAAGACAGAGGCTTAATCAGGAATATTACAATTCCTTAACCATAGGAATATTCCATTAGAGAGGAAACCAAACCTGATTCTATGCTCCCAAAAGCAGAAACAAAATTGACCATCAAAACCCCCAGAGTATGTCCTTTCATAGTTCCATAAAGTGTACATCTGCAACCAGACTTCCACAGTTACTCCAGACTGAAAGCAGTGGAAGAAATAATCCAGTTGTCCTGCTGAGAAACCCCATACTTACTGCACATCTGCTGTGTGGTCCAGGTCTGAGGGGGAAAGAAAAGGAGAAGGCATGAGATCACCAAACATATTTAAAAAATAAGGATTAAAACCCCCCAGAAAATCAGATTTTGTTGTTAGAAGAACTTTTCACATTCATTTTCAGGTGTGAAATGGGGATTACCTATTTTAAAGCAGATTAGAAAAAGCACAGGTGGAATCTTGGATTAGTTCTGCCAAGCAGAAAAACAGTGTTTAATGTAATGAAGTCAGTGCCCTTCATGCACAGGAGTGTGTGCAAGGGATGGCTCTTGTAACACAACAGGCTTTTACATGTTAACTGCAAGAAAAGAAAACTTTAACCAGGAGTAAAGAGATTTTGCTGAGGTCTGCAGGACTGGGACTTATTCATGCAGAGGATGAGATCTGCAAATATTTCCAGCTCAGTGAAGAAATTTAACTGTCCACACCCAAAACCCACCCATTATGCAAAAAGGAGACTTTAAAAAATACAAAGTAGAAGGCAATCTTCACTAAAAGGTGGGATTAACATCCCAAGCGTGTCTCAAGTTTTACAGGAACATCATTTATATTCCCTCAGACGTATAAAAGAAATGCAAAATGATCCCAGGTTGGCAGAAACAGAGCTAACTTGGCATGTAAAATTAATGCCACACCATGATCACTGACTGGAAGGTTCTTCTGCTGCTGGTTAGAGCCTTCACACACTATTAATGGATTCTCAACAACCGTCTCTAAAGCAAACAAATTCCAGTGGATGTAAAAGGAGAATGAAACCTCTTCCAGTTATGGAAGCAGTGTGACTATTGTAGTACATCACCGTGTTTCTGCACTGCTATCACAGCTCTGAATGCATCCTAAAAATACATATTCTAACAGTAACAGACGCTGTCCCTTCACACAGACATCACTGAAATAGAGAGCACTCAGACACCGAATGGGCTCCTGCCTTAAGCCAGCCCTTGGGCTGCCACCCACTGGCTTGACATGTTCTTAGAAGACACATTCCAGGGTGGGGAAAGGGAGAGATAATGATCTTGAATTAATGCAGGTAGAAGTGAAAACACCCCAAAGAACACCAACACACTCCTGAACGGCTCTTCCTATGTAAGAGAATTAGAAAAACGTCCTGCCTTGCTAAGGAACAGCTTGAAAGGGGAAAGTTTTCAAGGTGAGACTTAACTCATTTATTTTGATCATGCTTTCCTTAGCACCCATAACAAGAAAGCAGCAATTGGTGATAACCAGCAGATCGCTCATTTCTACTAATTCAGCTCCAGGTGCACCCCACAGTTTATACACACAGGATACTGGCATATTAAGAAACCCCACGTGTGCCTAAAAAGCAGATGCTGCTGTTTTCCTTCCCCTCCCTGCCGCTGGCGATCGCTCTGGCACACGGACACTCACATTCATACTTCTTGTTGAGCGGCGGGTACTTGGCTTTGATCGCCTTCTGCTCCTCGGTCAGGTTGTAGTCCCTCTCATCAGCTGCCATAGCTGCGGGGCTGGTCACACTCCTCACTTCCTGGGGCACGGAAACATGGCCCCAGCCTCCAATCCTGCCTCACTTCCTGGGGGTGCTGCTGCAGGGAAGGGAGAACGGCGGCTCAGGTCGGTCCTTCACTTGGTAGCAGACTGGTAACGCCTCTACACAGGCTCAAGTGTTCAAACCACGACCCTAAAGCACGTTGTTGTGTTGTCTGCTCTCAAAAGTGGCACTGGGAGAGTTCAGCCCTACATCACTCGTTAGTTCTGCTCATACAGTCCCTCCAGAAAGCACGTTTCCTCCTCCTTGTTGTGTACAACACCAGGCGTTTCACTCAGCCTCAAAGAAGAAAAGACAGTGATAATGAAACCTAATGAAACGACTGTAAAGTGAATTAAACTTCCATGCTTCATTCAGGTCCCTTCTACCCGAGGTGCTCAGCCCTGTGGTGTGTTACACGGCAGCTGAAGGACCCGCTGCCTCCAACCCCCTCAATGGGATCATTTTTCTTTAGGGAAAAAGGAAAAGTCGAGCTTTCCCTTGGGACAGGGATCGTATGTAACCCCTCAAACCCAGAAGCACATGCATGGCAAGTACAACTGTTGCACAAGTGCTGGAGTTTTCCTTGCAGAACACGCTCGTGTTTTGAATTAAAAACCCAACCATATAATGAACTTCAGCAAATCCCCATTTAAAAGCCGCATTCTCAGGGCAGATCTTAGTTGCTGTTTCACGCAAGCTTTCATTTGTAAATCTAACAAATATAAACTGCAGATCCTGATTAACTTGAGGCTAATTCTCCTCAGGCACGAGCTCCTCTGATTTCCAGATGTAACAACTATTCTCCTTTATTTCTTTTTGGGGTAGTCTAAGGTTTATTCACAGCTGAGGCCAGGGCTTCCCCATGTAACACAAGTGACAGATGTACAGGTAACACACACCATCATCAAGTCCACGTTTACTCAGGAGTGGTTCTTATTCTGAGGCTCAGAAATGACTACAGAGAATTTCCAGGTTCAATTTCCAGGTAAACATCTCGGTACCTCACAAAGAGAAGCCCGAAACGGAGACACCAGCGAATAAACCCAGCTCTAACAGTAATAAACACGCTTTGGTTCTGAACCTGTGAAGTGCTGACCGTGGGCAGCCAGACCCCC
>NW_009920958.1:0-3872 GCF_000696875.1 Nestor notabilis
GGCGGTGGGGGGGGTGCTTGGCTCCCCCAGCTTTGCTTTTACCCCCTCCAGCCGCAGACAGCTCTGTGCTTCGGGACAGCATCTGCAGAGCAGCGCTCGGTGGCCTCCAAGTGGGGTGATGTTGAGCGTGAATCACAGATGTAGGATCAGCCAGGTTGGAAAACACCTTTAAGACCATCCAGTCCGATCACTCCCCAGCACTGACAAGGCCCGCACTAACCCCTGGCACTGAGGCCTCGGCTACCCGGGGTGTGAGCACTTGCAGGGACGGTGACTCCAGCACTGCCCTGGGCAGCCTGTTCCAATGCCTCAGCACCCTCTGGGCAAGGAATTGTTCCTCATCTCCATCTAAACCTGCCCTGGTGCAGCTTGAGGCCGTTTCCTCTTGTCCCATCCCTTGTTCCCTGGGAGCAGAGACCAGCCCCCTCCTGGCTCCATCCTCCTGTCAGGCAGTTGTAGAGAGCGATAAGGTCCCCCCTGAGCCTTCTCTTCTCCAGACTAAACCCCCAGCTCCCTCAGCCGTTCCTCATCACTCTTGTGCTCCAGGCCCTGCTCCAGCTCCGGTGCCTTAATGTTCTAAAGTACTTCCCACTGCTTAACATGTGTTCCCATGGGTGGGGAGCTTGTTCCCATGGTGGGAGCAGCCTCAGTGACCTGCAGTTGAGGTCTGTCCTAGCTAAAGTGCAGCCAAGCTGGAAGACAAGCTTGTTGAGGAATGATTATTATATGATACTAGCAAGACTGAAACTCAGCTTGTAGGAAGTATTGTCATGGTTATACAGCATTTTACAGAAGCCTACACGTGAAACAGGAGCGTTTTTCCTATTTTTTAGTAATAGTGTCAGTGCTCTGCAATCGTGACAAGTGCTGTGACAAATGCTGGGGCAGGCAGACAGCACGAATGGCTCAGGATTTGTGTAGGAGCAGAAACCCCACTGACACAAGTTTGGGTCTCCCAGAACTAGCGGGGCCTGCTGGTGGCACCCTGTTGCCTTCCAGCAAAGCTCTTGCCCTTGGCCACTGCTGGAAATAGGAGGTTGTGCTGGATGAACACATCATGGGAGAAACCAGGCCTAACGGAAGGTGGCCATGGCCATATTGTCTTTATGTTGTGTCATGTCCTGCACTGCTGCATGTGATTCTTCTTACTTTGCAGTTTAGCCCTGGTACATAGCACCCACTGAGAGCAAGTAAGTAGCCCTAGTATCACAGAAATGGCAGCTCTGGTGTAATTTCCTACATCTAAGGCTAACACATGACCTCAAAGCCATGTCACTCGTGTTTGGGCTGGTTTGCCCTCTAGCTTTCCTTCTTGAAAAAGGGGTTGCTAAGCATTTGTACCTTGTCCTGTGTCAGAGCACTTGGAGCGCTTTGTAAAGGTGGGTCAAAGTTACGAGGTGTCACACCACCACTCCTTACAAGCAGTGTAACAGCAGAAATGAGTTGAGCAAGAGCCCTGCTCTAACGTAATCCATGACAGATCAGACTCTGCTCTGCACATGAGCTTCTGCAATGCTTCACACTGCAGTGTCCCCTCTGCAATTCAGTTGCTGAGCCTGTACAATAAGAATGACATTTGACTGTGCTGGCAGTGGAGAACCACTCTTCAATGGCAAAGAGGAGAATCAAGGCAAACAGGCTGTGGGGAGAACATAGGTTACTGTGATTCCAGCCCTCGTGTTCCACGGGGAAGAGAAGTGTGTGGTAAGAAAAGATGGAGGGCCAGGCTTTCCCTCCCCTGCCCTACTGATTGCATGTTACTGACTACTTGAAAGAAGACATTTCAGTATGAGGAGCTGTACTAGAAATGGTAGAGGAATCTCAAACTGTGGTTTGCATTCTTCTGCAGCCTGTGAAGCAGTGCCTCCTGGTGCTGTGATTTCCCTTTGCTTCCAAAGGACAGAGCTTCAACAAACCTTGAGAAGTTCTGATGTGGTTGTGGAGGTCTTTGTCCTTCTGCTGTATAGCACATTGTCGCTGGATTCCTCTCCTTTGAATGTCTTTGCCACAGGACCAGCCCTGTGCAAATTCTGGACTTGAAAACACTTGTATTCTGCTCTGCAGTAAAGTCTGATTTAAACAGAGCACTGTCTGAGGCCTAGAGCTGGGAGGAAGGAGAGCTGATTTCTCACATATACACAATTGTAGGTAGAGTTTGATCTTTGAGGGTCATTTGCTGGAGGAAGAAACGCTCTACTGTCACGGAAGTGCTGATACTGCATTTTCCCAGTGCTTAAGATGCCTTTTAGTGTGTGGCAGGTCCTGTGGTGAGGTAGAGCTCATGATGCTAGCCTGAAGCTGAGTATCCTTCTAGACAGGCTGCTTTGGATCCTCACCAGGCTGCATCCAGCCAGCAGCAGAGCAGTGCCAGAGCCTTGTTACCCCCCTGTGACTCCATGCTCTACACATGGCAACTGATGGTGCAGATGAAGCTAACTGCATTTGGATGTGGGGCTGAAAACGTGGTGAGGGAATGGGCTATGACTCTATGAGGCTCAGTGTACAGAGTGGAGAGGCCCTGCTTATGTAGCAGTGACCCACAGTGACTGGTTCAGCTGTTGTAGCCCCCCTACCACTCTGTGAAATGCTGTCACAGTATGTTGAGGCTGATGGTGTCTTGTGTTCTTCTTCCAGTGGCCAGCGTGGCTTGCTCTTTTCTCAGATGACTCAACTGCTTGATATCCTGCAAGCCGACATGGACTATAGAGGTATGTTCTGCACACTTTGGCAGCTGGGGGTTTGTCCTAATGATCTCTGACATATGTTGTTCCTCTGATTTCCTTTGGTCTGCCAGGGATGGAGAAGGGGCTGTGGTGGAGATATATTGCTGCTTAGTAGATAAACCCCATATTCTTGCAGTGGAGGGTCTTAAGTTCAGCTCTTTGCTGTGTTACTACCTGCCTGAAATGAGCTGACACTTAAATGTTGTTCTTCAAAGTAGTTTCAGTTCGGTTCCTCAACAGAATTGAGCTAACAGATGGCAAGGTAGCAATATTTTGTTACATACCCTTGGTCAGTTATGTACCTGAGTCCTGAACTAATTGCACTGAAGGCAAAAAGCTTGCTCTAGATTCAGTTTATCCATCACAAAGTGCAATTGGGCCACATTCATACCAGGAAATTAATTCTTGATTAGAACAGTCATTGGCAGCGGGGCACCAACATATCTGCTTGGTCAGGTTGGAGCAGACCATTTTTGGCAAGGTTAGCAAAGTGGTTTGGGGACGTTTTCTTTTGTTTCAGTCCACATGGCTCCATGCCTCCTTAGGATTTCCCATGAAAGAGGCTTTTGTTTGGTGTTTATAGTTTTGGACAACTCATAATGCAGGATAAAGCCAAACGTAGGCCCATATCCCATACTGCTCACAGGAAAGCACACATGGAAGGCTGTGGGAGTTTGCATGAGGATCCAATGGTTGTTGGCTTCTTTTGTGGGGCCAACAGCCAGCACAGCACAGTGTGAAATGGGATCGTGTGCTAATGTTCTTTTACTCAGGCTGTGAATGTTCCTGTTGTGTTTCCAAACAGTAAATTAAACACTAAGAGTCTCTGCTTCAGACTCAGCTGAATTCCCCTTTGCCAGCGGGCAATTTGGAGTCAGGGTCACTCCTTCAGCTTATACAAGGTTAAACTGGGAAAGAATGAAGGAGTTGAAGGCAATAAAATGAAAGCAGGAGGATTTTGCCTTGGTTCAGGCCAGCAGCGAGACAATAAAGAATGAAGTAAGAGGGGAAGAGCAGAGATGGGATTTCAGAAACATACATGTTGCATGTTTGAAAAGGCTACAGCTATGAGTAGCTGGGTGGTTCTGTTGGAGAGGAGACACTTCACCATTAACATCTTCAGTCAACAGCCCATCTTCATCTTCCTGC
>NW_009920958.1:3903-8624 GCF_000696875.1 Nestor notabilis
GTAAGGAGAGGAGAGACAACCTATCTTGCTTCTACACTCTTTTGCTCTCTCTGGCAAGATTTCAGGGAGTTCTGAATCCTGCAGAGCCTGTTCAAGTGGGGGATTTTTGGGGGAGACAAGACACATTCCAAACTGGGGTCTCTCAGCCGGGACATCTGGTTTCTGTGCTTTTTCTTGGCAGCTGATGCCAAGATACTTTTCATATTGCAGCCACTTGAGTTACTTGCTTTAGTCCAAGTTCCATAATGCCTGTCCCTGTGCCAGGTTGAGCTTAAGGAATCTCACTAGCATTTTATTCCTGCAAGTACCAGACTTTAGATGGGAACAGCCATCCTTTAAGTAAGTTGGTGGAATTGCTTAAGTTCACTGAGCATGGACATGCTCTCTAGCTGGCAGATAGATTCAAATTAGAGCCTCTTACCTTCCTGAGGCTATAAAGAACATTGTGAGACTGCTATCTGTGCTTCTTCCCCTCTTAGCTCCTCAGGCAGATCCAAACCTCCTTGTCTCTCTGTTCAAGCATGGAGGCAGGCTTCTGCTTGTCTCCAGAGGAGGAACCCATACTGTTTCATCTCACGCATTGAACTAGGGCTTCCTTTGGATTTTCAGGTGCTCTGCTTGCAGGGATGTTGTGATTCCAGTGAAGAGGTGCTTGGCATGAGCTGGAAGAAATGTAAGGCAGCAGCTTCCCTCTAACTGCAGTATGTAGTCACAATAGTGGGTATAAAAAACCCAACAAACCATAAATAACTTCTGGTTTGTTTTGTTTTCATCCCATGAGAGCCCAAACTCCAACCTCAAAAATTTGAAGTCATATAAATACCTAGGGTCTGGTTCTTGTAAAGTTGGGCCTGGTGTTTTCCAGTGTTTCAACAATGTATTTACCAGCTGCCTCTTCACTGTAGCCCAGTGATGACTTGGGCAGTCCCTTGTAGCCTCAGTGATGCCAGCCCTCACTGCCAGCAGAAGATTATGGCTTGTTCACCAGTCTGATAACCAGTCACCTTTGCTTTACTAAGGTTTACTTGCACCCTATCTTTCTTTACTACATTGCACAGCACAGCTTGGGTTTGGGCTGTTGCAGGAAGCTGGAAATGGAAGCTTAGCCATCTTTTTAGGTCCTTATGAGACCTAGATTCAGGATTGAGAGATTAATTGAATTAGAGTTGATCAGATCTGACAGAACCTTGCATAGCATAAATTCTCCAGCTTCTCCTTCATTTTCTGGTGGTGACGTGTTTCGTGACCTTCTTCTTTGTTTGTAGGTGGAGTTGGCATGAATCTGACAGCAGCAGATACAGTTATTTTTACTGATAGTGATTTTAACCCACAAAATGACTTGTAGGCAATAGCAAGAGCTCACCAGATTGAGCAGCACAAGTGAGAAATGCTGCTACTTCTGATTTGGTTGCTGACTCTCTTGGTCTCTCAGTATTGCTTTTCCTCTCCATAGGCAATGGAAGGTTAAAGTACCATAAGATCAAAGGAGGAGGGCAGAGGGGATTTTATGTCTTGATTTTTCTGTTGCAGCCTCATGCAGTCTTGGCCTTGTCATGTGTGTAGGGTGAGAGCTTTGTAGATCTGGAGTAAGAGAAGGAATCGAGATGTTTGCCTGCACTTTGCAGGAAGCGCTTCTTCTGTGTAAGGAAGGAATTGTATCAGGACTACATTCCTGACTGCTGGTTGTTGATTTTGTTCTTGCCTTTTTTCCTTCCCAAAGGAGTGGGTGAGGGGACAGAGCCTTGGGTGACGTGATCTGGCGTGAGGTGTCCCTGCCCATGGCAGGGGGTTGGAACTGGATGATCTTAAGGTCCTTTCCAACCCAAACCATTCTAATGGTTAGTGTGATGCCTGTCAGATGTGTTTTAGAACTAGGTGTTAGCCTTCTGTTGACAGCCACCAACTGACGTGTTTATGCCATGTCTGGGGGGGGGAGATGACTGGGATTTCAGAATAAGAGAAGTGACTCAGAAAGCAGCAAAAGTGAGAACTTGAAAAACCCATCCCAGTGTTCCAAGTGGTAACCTGCTTCCTTCGCTGAACACAGTAGAGCTTTCACCTTCCAGGAAAGGAAAACAGAGGTTCACAAGGAAGCTCTGGTTTTGTCACTTCTTTAGAAGACTTGAATTTGCTCTACTGCCACTGTCAGCAACCCTGGGAAACTGAAAACCTGAAACAAAGACAGTGGTATTCAGAGCACTCTGCCTCCTTCCCTGGTGAATCTCTTAGTGGATGTGTCTGGCATTCTTTTCCTTGACACTTTTTATTAGATTCTACTTCCTTAGGAATAAAGGCTCTTCCTCTGCTTCACAACCACCTCCATCTTCAATGACAGTCTCAAAGCCATAAAGATGCAGTAATTCCTTTGAGAAACATGCACAAAAAGCCAAGGATCCTTTCAAGATCACAGCCAGCCTTTATGCATCCACCTCAAGGGCACGGCTTACACAGCCACTATTCACCTCTCCATCTCTCTGGCCTTTGCTGGCCATATTGTCAGTGGCTCTGGAGAGGAATGAGACTGCTCCAGAGCTCGAAGACTCTTTGGATAAGGATATTCACTCTATCCTACATCTGTTTTGGAGATGGAAAATTAAACTTTCACTGATGGTCAGTTGTTATCCCTTCCATTAAGTTATTGCTAGGGCTTGGAATATGGTTTTGTTTGGCCATATTTCCGTCTCCTCCTCCTCCTTCAAATTTCATCCCTTGTTTCACTATACCTCTCTTCAATCAGCTTTTTAGTGGTTACCTGGGACTCTGAGGACATGCCCACATGGAAAGGAAGCTGTCCACCACATGACAACCACATAATATAAATTGTTTATACTGTTCCAGTTCCTCAGAACTCCATTTGACTTCCAACTGTTCATATTTGGCCACATAATGCTTAAAATCTAGCAAACTCTTGACCAGTACTCTGGGCAAAAGTGTGCAAGGCTGCCAAAATTTGGGCCTGGCTTTAGAAATGACACATTCCCTTCTCCCACAACTGCTTTTTCATTACACAGCAGGTGCTGGGCAAAACCAGTTCCTTACTGCTGCCCAAAAGGCTGTGTGAAAGGTTCCACGTCACTTTGATTCACTTCAAGGAAATCTCCATGCAGAGTTTTTGATGGCTCTACTCCATTGCATGAGAACTTGCCTGGACTTTGCATTGCTGGCACCGTTGGCTTTAGCCTATTTTATAGGGTGTTTTTTTACCAGGCAATAATAGCTCTCCTAATAAGTATTTTGACCATAGAAACTGTGAGATGCCAAACTTAATTCAATTTAAAGTTCAGCTTCCAATGGGAAATCACCCCACAAGCAGTGGAAAGTATGTCTTCCGCATCTAATTGCCAACACACATCTCACTGGCTCCATTCACACTGCCTCTGTTGGCAACATCTGGTTACAGACTTGATTCTGACATGGATCATCACGCTGACTGGTGTGCTCCACACTCAAAGAAGCCTTCCTGGGTTGGATACTCTGTCATCCACTCTTAGCTCTAACCAGGCAACCCCAAGTGGTTTATCATCTCCTTTGGCGCTGCTGAAGCTTAGGTAAGCTAGTGCTGTGCATCTTACCCGCTCTGTGGGTAGCACCTTCCTTGCAGCTGCTCACAGGAGGTATCTGGCAAAGGGTTAGCAGGATCAGAGTCTGGCTGTGAAGACCTTCTGAGGTGAAAGGTGGTCAGTGGATGGACATTACCTTGTTTCCCTGCCATGTGAACTGGCACTCTTCCCGCAGGCCGGCTGGTGGCACTGTTCATCAGTGCAGCAGCACACGCTGCTCTTTCCTTTCGGAGGGAAGGGCAGTGAGCTCCAGCCTGGAAAAACACTCCCTCTTTGCCAGAATTAAACCACCAATTATGCTTTTCTCTTTGCCAGCTTGACAGAACACGGAACTCCACTCTGCAGACACACGGCTCTGTTCCTCCACTTATTCTTTTCCTGTGTATTTATTGCCCTTCTTTCTTTAGAAGGGTTTCATTCCCAAGTGCTCCGGTGCGTTCTTGTTCCCCAGCCCACCTACGGGTTCTCTGGCCACTGTTCAGTCACACATGGACAGGATTTGTTTTGTGACTGAGTCTCCCAGAATAGATTGAAACAGTGAGTCTGCCACCACTGTTGCCAGGTATTCCTATTTGAGGCCTCATCCTTTCCTTTGTTTCTAAAAGATGGGGCTCTGTTTCTGTGCTGTGCCCCCCACCCTGTGACTAGAGATATAAATGAGAGGAGGATATGACAAACCTCTAAGACAAGGTCCACAGGAGGCTGCAGGGTTTCTGGTGTGCACAAAGGAAAGCTCATGGTATGCAGTAGGTTCTAGACCTCTATCTTAGGGGCAAGTCAGACAAAAGATGTTCTTTTTCCCCTCTCTAGTCCACTTGGCCTGCACAGATGAAATCTACGTTATTTTTTCCCTTTCAATCTACCTAGGAAATACTTCTGGTATATGGAGCTTTTGTTGCTTTGGGGTTTTTTAAACCATAATCTTTAAATCTGCTAAACCCAAAGAAAAGCCTTCCAGTGCCTGAAAGGGGCTACAAGGATGCTGGAGAGGGACTCTTCATCAGGGACTGGAGTGACAGGACAAGGGGTGATGGGTTCAACCTGAAACAGGGGAGGTTCAGGTTGGAGATAAGGAAGAAGTTCTTCACGGTGAGGGTGGTGAGGCGCTGGCACAGGTTGCCCAGAGAAGTGGTGAATGCTCCATCCCTGGCAGTGTTCAGG
>NW_009920958.1:8655-12470 GCF_000696875.1 Nestor notabilis
TGTTTGCGTGAGTGGGTCTAGTGTGACACACCCCTGCCAATGGCAGGGCGTTGGAACTGGATGATCTTAAGGTCCTTTCCAACCCAAACCATTCTATGATTCTACCTGCTTTGAAATGAAAGTGAGATTTCAGGTGAATCCTGAACTAAGTTTTGCAGAATCTCAGCCAAGTGAAGTTTTTCTAGTGCCTGGTACCCACGGCCATTTCTCTTTGTTTAGGCAGAAATCATGTATTTTGGATAACTGATTCCATAACGGGCTCAGTAGCTTTTATGCAAGCTGCTATGCAAAATAAATGTCATGTTGTTTCTCCAGCTGTGCAGTACTACGCATTTTCCCTTTCTAAATAGCAACCACCCCAAAAGGGAAGGAAGGTGCTCTTTTGTACTCCTGTCCCTCTGGCCTCTCTCTTCCTCTCAACAAAGATTTCTGCAGCAGAAGAGCTGAAACGTGGCTCCTTGTGCGCATCTGTCACTGCATGTGTCCTTAAACTCAAGATGTGTGCTGCTAGATTGAGGTCAGTGGCACAGAGCGAGATCACAGAGAGTTCACATTGGATGTACAAGCAATTCCCTCAGGTAGCACCTACGAAGTGGCATCCAGTCTCAGTGAAAAACTTTCCACCCCATGCTGGAGGCTCCAGCTGATGCCATATAACAGTGGGCAGTAATTCAGAATGATGTTTTACGTGTGCTGGCTCAGCTCATACTTGTGTTTCTTACTTGACAAAGCACTGCCTCTGATTCTCAAAGCATTGTGCAGACAAACTCTGTCTTTGGTGAGGAACCTCTGTGGCCTGTAACTTAAGAAGGATCTTTCCATGCTACTCAGGAAATAGTGGAAAATCCTAAAAGAATCGTGGTTTATGTATATCACAGACAAAAATTACATGGATATGTCACTGTGTGTTGGGAAAGGTGGAGTCTACATGTTGGGGGAAGAAAGAAGACTGGTTTCCAAGGTGATGGAGAAAATCTACAGTAAATTCAACCTTATATCTTAACGAAAGTATGTGTATGTCTCCAAACAAGGCAGAATCTGGCCCACAAAGATGATCCTTGGAAAAATATAAGGATAACTAGATGAACTTATTTAAAAATAAGTGAATGTAGAAAGCTTTTAAGCAAAGAAATAACTTCAAAGTGTAACTTATATGTCGAGTTGAGTGATAACTTCCATCACTTCACACTAGAGGATCCTAGAAAAGAGAACATAGACCTTTCTTTAGCTCATTTGACTGGATAGTACATTGATCATGCAAATCAAAATGTAAGACACAAATCCTAAAGGATTTGTTATAAGAAGGGATAATGCCCACATTCCAGAAGTACCTCTTCTAAGTAGATCCAAGATAACTTCTGTTCCATGCAACTGTGACCAAAAAATCCATCTCTCCCGGGCTTTCTGTCCAACTTTTGCTTTTCAGCATGGAAAATACAAGCCTGAGGAATGCAGTAGCAGGATTAGTAGAATCACATCTGAGTATTTCCTCTAAAAACCAGAGCTCTGTATCATTTTGAATTCCCTGCACAAATGACTCAGTCTGTGTTTTCCATGCTGGACTTGACCATCCACCCATCTTGGCCCTGGTCAGACGGTGTTGCACTTGTGAGAAGACTCCTAGAACCTTCTCAAAACCTGATGAGGACAAAGACTGTCTGGATCCTCATGTTTCAAGCAGGAAGAGAATATTCCTCATTGCACTTCCTAGCATTTTCCTGAATGTTTCTTCAAAGTTAAGGGTAAGAACAACCCTCTCAATGAGCTATTTGAAATCAAAATGTTAAGTCGTGTCCCTCTTGGAAAAAGCAAGCCAAAGGAGAGTTAAGGATCATCTTTGTGGGCCAGATCTGACCCTGAGCTCATCTTCAGTGTATTTGTCCTTTGCTGATGCTCTGTGCAACAGTTTGACCTAGTTGGGTGCAAGTGGGCCTCGCTGTTGGCTCTGGCAGGTACCTACACCAGCTAGGTCTGGACAGGGTGTAGGTGCTGGTCCTCTCTGAGGTTTGTCTAAGTCCTTAGCTTAGATATCTTAGCCATCTCCTTTACATAGGGTGTTGAAACAAGTCCTGCTGCTCTAAACCATGAAACTAGTATTGAGAAATCCTCTAAATCTTCTTGAGCAGCAGTTGGGATAGCATAGTAGGAGAAGAAATACCGACTGAACAGTTTCTTGGTTGCCTTCAGGGAAGTCCAGTTAAAGACCTTTGAAAAAGGCTCTTTTTCCTTGTTAACACTGAGCTTCCGTAGCCTTTTGGGCAGGGCAGCATCTCCTCTTGTCCTCTTCCCCCTGTGGCACAAGGTAAAACCTTGCTCCACGCACCCAGTCTCTCCCCTGCACCAGATGCATGGCCTGCATCAACTCCACCCTGTTGCCTTTAGTTGCATTTCCCCACCTCTGTTGCAAACTCTGTTGTGATAGCTGAGCCATGGGAGGCACCAACAGCCAGGAAGGCTCAGAGGGAGGCTTTCAGCAGGCTGTCAGATGCTTTCCAGGGCAGGGCCAGTGCCTGGAATGCAGTGGAGTACCCAGGCCTTGGGCAAGTATAGGCACACATTGATGCATAACACAAGATGGAGCCTATCACTTGATATCAGCCTCTTCCAGGGTTGGGTAAGCATGTACATGCAAAACAGGAGGTAGTGTAACTACCGAATTGGACTGATAGGGAAATGCTGCTTTGAATTCCTGGATAACTGTTCCATTGGAAAGTCATTCCATGTTGTGTGGATGCTGAGTAGGGGGCAAGCACCACAAATAAAACCCTGGCATCAGTGTGGAAAAAGGGAATGTGGGGAAATTGAAGGGAAAAAAATAAAAGATCAAATCTACAGAAGCCACAATAATGCAACACAGAAACTAGCTGATAGGAATAACTTCAGCATCTTCTGCATTTGTTCCCTTTGTCGGGTGGTTCTTGAGTAGTTCAAAGCACAGGACTGGAATCTAGGAGGTCCAGATTTTCTTCATGCATTCCCAGGTGCTGGTTCATTGAAATCTTCACCGTTTTTAAAGGGCAAGACAACCTAATGGTGAAGTGAAAAAGGAACAACATTTGAATCCAGGAAAGGTGACTTGCACAGCACGCAGAACTCTGCCTGTTCCCTTCCCAGCTGCCCAGAGCATGGGCGTAAGGAATTAGGTGCCATGGGCAGGCTTTGGGCAGCCTGTTAGAGGCTTCAGACAAACCAGGCCCTTCTTCCTGGGGGACAAGAAGGTCCTTCCTCATCGGTGACCTCTTGCAACCAGGGGCAAACTGAGCTACAGGCTATGGGTGATGTTGCTGCAGGTGTTATAGCACCTAGCAATACATTTAGCCTTGGAGAGGACCAAAGAACATGGTTATCCTGTATGGGAGAGCTCAAAGGGACTGGTCTTTCTGCTGGAGGAGAGTGTGGTGGCCTAAGGACAAGTGAGGGGCAAGGCTGGGTGGAGGAGAGCTTGTAGGGCTGGAAGGGCTCGGGAGATGGGCACCCAAGAGCAGGGCAATGGGTAGGTCTGCGCAGATGTGAGGGAACCTGCATGTGAGCTGAGATGTGGAGGAGGCAGAACTGCAGCGAGAGGTTCAAAGGGATAAATTGGGCCTCAAAGGGGTGAGCAGCAGGTCCAGATGTGGGTCCCCACCATGTATGGCTACAGCAAGGGCCGGCTGGGAGATGACAGTGTTGTAGCTGGCAGTGATGTAGCGTTACTGGCTGCAACACTTCACGTTTGGGGCAGAGTGGCTGGAAAGGTGCTCATGGAAAAGCATCTGGGAGTGCTGATTAACAGAGCTGAGCATGAGCGGCTTGTGCCCAGAAGCCACCAGCATCCT
>NW_009920959.1:0-2455 GCF_000696875.1 Nestor notabilis
CATCGAGGACGTGCCGGTAAGCGAAGATGCTGCCCCAGGGCCCGCTGCCCCTCTCCCCTGTCCCCCCACCCCGCGGGAGCCCAACTTCGGGGGGAGGGAGGGGGACCCCCCCGAAAGAGAAGAGGTGGGGAAGGAAGAGACCTCCCCAGGGGAAAGGCGAAGCCCCCACCTAGAACAATAGATTTTCACAGCCTGTCCCTGTGCGACGCCTCCCTGCTAAAGCGCCCGCTAAAATATAAATAAATCAAATTACTGTCATCGTTAACAATATCTTTCCTTCTCAATGACAATAAGCTGTTACGATTGGAAGAATATATAATATCACCACAGGGCCGTGCATTTGGGGATTTCTCACTGCCTTGGGAAAAACACGAGTCTGAAACGTGAGATCTCATTAAATGTCCTCCCAGGCAAAAGGAAAGGGGGAAGGAAAGAAAGAAAAAAAAAAAAGTGGGCGAAAGTGGCCTAAGAAGGGAAAATCGGTGTCCTGTGATTATAGAATTGGCATACGGAGTAACGCCATCCTAAGTTGTGAGAGGGTACGGTCAGTCCTCTTCTCTAAAGGAATTAATTGACAAATCAGGGACGAGGTATACTAAAATGCTGCCGCCTTCTTTTAGCAGCGGTGCAAAGGGATGACCTCATAAATCATTAGCTATAGGTTATCAAATTCGAGCCAGACCTGCTACACCCTATATTAAATTAAACGTTGGGAGTCCATTGGAGGATGCATTATTTGGGGGACTTAATTCTGTTATCGATAAATACAGATTTAAAAAATGATTTCTAATTAAGCATGACATTAGCACACGGGCTATTTACAAAGCAAGCCAGAGCTATTGTTCAGTTAGGCAAGTGGCCTTATGCAATGTGATGGGTCCCGATCAAAGTTCATCTTTCTGGGTTTCTCCCTGAAAATGGAATTAGAATATGGCAATAAATATATCAAAGCCCACAGAGCTCGTGCTGAGGGGCTGAAGCTGCTCGACTTGCAGGAGGAAAGAGGGAGGGAGGGAGGGAAGTGTGGTATCTGGATGTGATTTTTGCTGAAATGCCATCCCAAATTACAGGATCAAATATTACAATAATATATTCGCTGACAGTTTAATGAGTACAGTTTCGTATTGCAAGGATAATGTTCAGATGAACTTACCTATTTTTGGGGGTCATTTTGAAATCTTTTGTAAATTATACTCAGGGAAAATAGTGAATTTATTACAGCCCTCATCTGGCTAAATTAGCCACAGAAAATTGCTGGTTATGTTTAGCAGTTTTTCAATAAACGCATACATTTCCCAAAGTGGAAGATTTAGTCAGGAATTTGAATCCGTTAAAAGCGGGTCGATTCGCTAAACCTGATATAAAATAACATGGAGGCAATAGTAAGAATAAACTAATTTGTTGACTGCAAGTCCCTGATTGCTGTAAGGAGGAACATGACCTAAAATGTTCTCTTGAATTCTCCCTCTCCTCCATGGTGTGCTCCGTGGCAGTGGGCTGACTCAGGAAGCCTCCTTTCTCTGCAGTTCTATGAATTAATAGCATTGCTATACTTCGGGAAAACCAAATGCCATCTGGTTTAAATCCTTAAACCAGCTCAGCCAAATTTTTTTTTTTTCTGTAAAACTGAATCAGCAGACTGCATGCACCAGGGCATAAAAATAAGAGAATGTATCTTTAAGTAGTATTTTGTCTAGTTATTAAAAAAAAAAAAAATAAAAATCCATTGCTGAAATCTGGGTCGAGAAAGGGTCGTTTTTGAATTTTTCTGCTGTTGCAACAGTTAATCTTTAATAAAAACGACTGCTAAATATTTAAGAAAATCAAGTAGACGCTGAAAATTATTTAATCATAAATATCTCTGTGGGATTTTAAACTTAACAGTCCTCCCTGTATGGAATATGTGTAGAAATAACACAAATAAAAGTATTATGCCACACTACATTTACTTTATGGGTTTAGGGTGCATGCATAAAGGGATCATATTTCCCCATATAGTTAAAACACAAGAACTGCAGCAGTAGTCATTTCTGAACATTTCTCAATTTAATTATACTTAAATCCAGAAGCACTTTAGGCAAGTTACAAATGAGAGCATTGAGTATAATAAAACCTGTAATAAAGCAACTTAGTACCATCCACCCGGAATCATTGAGATCAGGCACAATTAACAGGAGCATAAATCCAAGACAGAATGGAAAATGTTAGAATCAGTATTATTGTTGGACAAAGACTAGAGAAGGAAGTAATAGTTTTTTAAATGGTAATGCCTGGGTTTTGTAACGATTGCGAAATCTTCTATCTCAGCAGCACTGGTGTTAATTTGTAAACACAGCCAGACATTATATTGCCTGTCAGTTTTTGGAATTAGAAAACATGATTTCATTTGACTTTCTAATCACGTCGTGGCTCTGCCGCGCGAACCCCAGCTGTAGCCGCCACCGCGGAACCTGAG
>NW_009920959.1:2483-4108 GCF_000696875.1 Nestor notabilis
GGCCCCCCCGGCCCCCCACCGCTCCACGTTCCTTTGTGCTTTCCCTCCCGTGGGCGCAGCAGCCGTGGGGAAGGGCCGGGGCTGCTTCCCGGGGAAAAGAGGAGAAGGAGGGAAGGGAAAAAAGGAGAGGGAAGGGAGAGGAGGGACCCGGCAGAAGCTAGAGGCCAGTCTGTTGTCAGCCTCGGCCGCTCAAGCGCCGGGGGCATGTGCGCGATTTATCATTTATTTCTGTTTATTGGGGAACTGGGGAATAGCGGGGGGGGATGCAGGCTTCCTCCCAATAAAGGAAATCCACCCCTAAATCCCATCTGCCCCCTGCCACAGGATCTTTTTTCTCTGCTTGCATCGTTCCCGGGGTGGGGGGCCACAACTTCTCCCTCACTCCATCCCATCCTAGCGTCGTCGTCGTCCCCCGCCTTTACTTGTGGTTGTACATTTACATCCCTGTCTGTTCCTTTTGTTGCAGCACGTGGAAGACCCTGGTATTAACATCCCAGATCAAACTGTAATTAAGAAAGGTAAGCCGTTTCCTTGCGCATACCAAACATGTCGTCACAAGCTGGGGACTGCTGGCAGGGAGGACTTACCCTGCCTCCCCCCACCCCCCGGCCCCGGGCTCCTTCTTCTGGCATGTACTGTTGGCCAAGAGGTTGGAGGCAGAGAAGGAAAACGGGTGACGCGGGTTAAAATCTGCCCTCTTACGCGGCCACGTTTGCCGGGTCTTTTAATTATTGTTGTCGTTAACGAGGAAAAGTGGTAGCAGACGATCTAGAACATCCGAGCTGGTATTTTAGAGCATTAGGGAATAATTCGGTTCCATGGTTTGCACCACGCATCTCGCTGAGCGGCCGGAGGGGTTTAGTCGTTGTTGGTAAACCGGGCTGTGAATGAGAAAACAAAACGTTGTTTCTCCTTCTTCGGGTTTTCTTATTTAAATCGCAGCGGTGATGAGGTGGGTTGCTGGAGAGCAAGGGGACAGTCTCTGGAAACTGGTGTGTGTCTGTCAGGTGGGCGGTTTGCTTTTCGTTGGCTTTGTGTGCTTGCTTCACTTGGAATGGAATTGCTTGGAAGCCGATCCCCAAACCGCGCAAAGTATTTCTGGTGTGTTTCCATTCGGTTCTCTTTTCCCGGCTTTCTTCAGGTGACAGAAAGATTGGGGAAGGTGGCACAGGGCGGTTTGCAAAGGAGGGTCTTGGTGGAAAGTGAGTGGTTTGAGTTTGGATCCCGTGCAGGGAGCTGCTGGTGGAGTAAAACTCGCGGAGCTGGTGGCGTAGGCACTGCCCGCTCCGAGGGGTGCCGCGGCCGTTCTGCTCCCCCGGCTGCCACCAGAGCAAGGTGCTGAGCAGAGCAGCCCTCCTCTCTAACCGTAACCGCTCTGCAGTCAGCGAGCCCAAAGTTTAATTCCCCCCCTCCCCTCTGCAAAGCCTTTGTCACGTCAAATTAGATGTGCACGGGATAAATCTTAAGAGATGCTCTTTCCAAGTCGACATGATAATTGGCTCTTTTATTAGTAATCTCAAGAGTTCGTTTAACTCCTGTTGTATCTATTAGCCTTCCCAGAGCTATTAATGTCACAAGCGATCTATCCAAAACGGAGAGAGCCCCCCGCTTGGTTGGCCTGCTCC
>NW_009920960.1:0-683 GCF_000696875.1 Nestor notabilis
ACCCTCTTGCTTACAGCTCCGCCAGTTTCGGGGGCGGGGGCAAGATCTGAACCATCTCCCTGTCTCTGCTGGGGGAACGTGTGAAAGAATAACCTCCACGCAATCCAAAATATCCTGTCTGCCGCAAAGTAGGGCGGCTTCCCTCCCGCTGTCTCAGGAGAGGGGGCTCAGCGGGCAGCGGGCTCAGCCCACCCCGCCGGAGCCCCTTCCTGCTCGGTCAGAGTGGATTTGCAGTTTCATCTCTCTAGTGCAAGACCCACGCGTGTTCATACGCCCGTGAGGGTGCAAAGCGCCAGCTCCCACCCCTCAGGCTGTCCCCTCTGTAGCTCCCAGGCATTCTCCTGTCCCACAACGGGGGCAGTTTGGGAGCACATGCTCTCAGCTATACCCCATTTCCAGTGCCTCTCCTGCACCCAGCCTGGATGCCAGGGAAGGTTTCCCTCTTCCCAACGTTCTATTTCGCTTCTTCTCTCCGAGTTGTGAGGGCTTTTGAAATTATTATTATTTATTTATGTATTTATTTCCTTTCGGCAAGAAACACGCCAGTTCCTAAGGATAGGTTGGGCTATTGCTGCAGAACGGCAGTGCCTGAAATGGAACATATTTGGGAAGTAGAAGTAACGCGATCAGATTTTTCTTTTTTTTTTTTTTTTTTTTTTTTTTTCCCAGAGGCCTTTTTTTCG
>NW_009920960.1:706-2127 GCF_000696875.1 Nestor notabilis
TCCGGGATGCCTTAGCGAAGCGTGGCTCCCCGTAACCCAGCGCAGGCGGGGTGGCCTTCACGCGTCAAAAGGGTCCATCAACCTGCTGCCATGCCAAAAAGAATGCAAAAACATCTTTAAGACGGGAGTGCCTTGGCTCGCGTTTTCTGGAGCCCAGCTTTGTCCGAAGGACGGAGCTCCGGATCCCGCCTGGGATAGGGCAGATGCAGTGGCATATGCCATCGCCCCCGACCTCGGATCGCCCCCAGAGACCGGGGAAAGCGCACCGCTTTCTTAGGGCTCTGGGTTTGGAGTCCACTCCTCCTGAAACATTGCTGGGGACTGAATCCCGTGGTCCTATTCTAGGGAGAAAAGTATAGTGGGGACAAACCCTCAAATATAAAGGTGTTTCAAAGTTTTCCCTGCGGAACCATCCTGTCACAGTGATGCCGAGGGAAGGAAGTTAATCCAGTCAAGTAATTCCTGTTTCCTATGGGACTAGCTAGAAAAATGATAAGAAAGGCATATCGACACACCGGATGAGAAAGGAGCAGCCCACGGGATGTGTTCCATATGCTTTGATTATTTTTTATTATATTTTTTTTTTTATTGCTGGTTGGCAGCAAGACTAAAAGCATTCCAAACTGGGAACGAAAAACTCCTACAGGTTGCTGTGAGTCCACAGTAGGAGGCATGTGCTGGCGCATCGATGTAGACTTTCCGGATTTGAGCAGATTGTTGAAACTGGATTTTAATGGGACAACAAAGGGAGAAGAACGTGTTTATATGTAGACGTGGCATGAATATGTGTGTGTTAGTGTATCTATATGTATATACATACGGGATACTATGTGGTATATGGTACATACCGTGGATCTAAACGGGGAGCACGTATTGTGTTTTAAAAGAAATCGACGAACTCGATTAAAACACAGAGGCATATTTATTTCCACGAATTCAGGCTCCGCACATCTAAACCCTCGGCCGCCCGCAGGAAATACTGATTTTCAGTGGACCGTCCGGGAACAGCAGAGTACCAGGCTGCTCCGGCGAAGCTGCTGCCGTGTGCCGTGTTTTTAACTGGGGACAGCCCCAGAAGAACCTGTTTGATTTCATCGCCTACAGGTTTTACCTGTAGCAGCCGTTTCTTTCCCTGGGCGTGTTTTCCAACAGTTTTAAATTGGACTGGGCAGAATGTTCTTGACCTGGAGGGATGATGATGGTGGGGGTGAATGAACCAGCGAATTAGCCACGGGCTGCGGATCCATGCCCCCGGAGGGAAGGCGCAAGGCGGTGCTGATGCCACTGCCCGCTCGGGAGGCCGCTGCCCCGGTGGCTCCTTCTCTGCCCGGGGGAGGAAGGCGGGGGGAACCTCCCACGTCCCAGCACCCCGGGAAGGAACCGCCGGAGGTGCTGCCTGCCCGCATTGCTCCTTGTCCCAC
>NW_009920960.1:2316-5087 GCF_000696875.1 Nestor notabilis
CGACCGTGAGCTGCGGGGAGGAGGGATGCGGCTGGCGGAGGGGACTTGTCAGGTCTGAGCTGGCCGGGGAAGACAGGGACCCCATCCTCTCCCGGACCCCCGGGACACGCCCGAGGGTCGTGTTCTCTCCCCGCTTCCTTTATCCATGCCATTTGCCTGGGACTTCAGGATTAGCTCATGAAAGACGAGTCTTTAAAGGCGTGTGCAGCAAGCTGGCAGAGAAATAGAGCCGTCTAGCATGGGACACGCAGTGCAAGGTACCCCTGGAGTGAGCAGTTGACCCTGTCCATGTGCCATGGCTACCTGCTGCAGCCTTCGTGTTATTAGTCGTGCCTTGCGCAGTGCTGCCTTGCTTGATAAACAAGCCCTGGACTTTCTTAGCCAGGGTTCCCAGGACATCCTCATTTCCTCTTTTGGAAACAGTGAATACCCGGGCACTTCGCTTCTAACATTATCTTTTCTCACGCCCATTCTCAGGCAACACAAGAGGCAATTGCATGAACATGTCCAGATTTTTCTTTCCATTCAATGCTATGCCTCCAATTTCCAGCAGAAACGTGATGATCTGTCTGTCTCCCGGCTTCCCTGCGGCTGCAGTGCCTCTCCCTGCGGACCAGCATCCCGTATCCCCCCACCCCATGCCGGCCGTCCCGTGAGACCACCATCCCCTGGGGAGAAACTCCATCTCGCTGGGGCCTCATTCTTCTCTCCCAGTCCGAGATCAACATGGTCAGGGTTGGGCCTGACTCGGGATCCGTAGGGATTCAGATTTTCCACCGTTCAGCTCAGCGGGGGAAGCAGGAGGCCTGGAAGGCTGCTCTCCTGTACCCGGGGGCGGACATTCTGCATTGCTGGAATGCGTGCCTCAACGGGTTAATGCAGTTACAGCGATGGGTAACTCAGGTTGCCTTCTGGCCCCCTTCATCCTTTCATTGTTTGTGGCCCTCAGTGACCGCAAAACTCAGCTGCAGTCCATTACAACTATTGTTACCACATAGCGGTAGGTATGATCCAAAGTCAGCCAGTAATTCTAGCAAGATTTCTGGGTTCTTCATAAACAGACATCAACCAAAGGGCAGGGGGGAGAAAAGGGGGTGGAGCAGAGGGGAGAAGGAAGGGGAAAGCTAGAGAGAAGAGCATAAATGGATCTGCTTCCAGAGATTTTATTTGCCCTAGTGTAAGGGTTTTGTTTTAGACAAACTCAGAATTTTCTGCTTGTTCCTGGACTGAACTCAGTGGTCTCTGGCAGAAGCCCATGACTTGCTGTAAAAGTTTCTTACATTTCTGCTTTTGCTCTCATTACTATCTCACATGCACAATAGTCATCAGGGACGCGACATGCATTGTGTGCCCAGAGCTAAGATCTGAGAATGTAGGGAGCAACAACGAGCTATATAGAAGGATCCCCATCAGCACAGTTTGTCGGGGTCACTGGCTTTGCTCAGTGCATATACCCTGCTGCTCCATGCTGACCTTGGTTACCAGTCACCTCTGTCCCTGTCGAGGGGACTATGGGTTTCACAGGCAGAAGACAGTGAGGTGGTGGTCAGGCACTGGGGATCCAGCACCCAGGATGCAAACCTTGGCATTTCTGAATCAGGCAGCAGTGTTGAAGCACTTGACCACTGCTCAGGGTAGTCGGGATGGATGTTTTGGGGTTTTCTGTGGGACAGGCTTAGCCTGTGGAAATGCATCCTCATCCCTGAGGGCCAGGCACAGAGGTGTAAGCCAAAAAATAAACCAGGCAGCCAAACCTGCTGTGATGACTGACAATGCCATCTCAGCTTGGCTAGTTGTAGATGAACTTTCTTGAAGGTGGGACTGGAGGTTAAGAGGTTAACATTTGGCTCTTCATTGCAAAAGCTACGTAAGATTTTCCTTCCGCATGCTCCCCGGGTCAATATTTGAGTTTTTATGTGTTTGTTTTGGGAAGAGTTTGAAGGAGGCAGAGATGGACAAAACCTGAACTAGCCTTCTGCATCAGTGCAACTGCTCTTTCTCCATGACATTCAGGCTGAGTGAGGAGTGAGGGAATTTTAAGTGAGATGCCTGTCCTGTGAGCCTGGGTTTTCCTTTTCCTTCCCTCTTCCCCCCTCCCTTTTTCCTCCTTTTCGTTTGTTTGTTTCATATACAACTTTCCATTCCTTGTCATCCTAAATGGAATCTCTTTACACACGACTGTAGCTTGTTCCCATGGGGTCAGATCTGCTCCTTTTCAAATCAAAGAAGAAATCACCCTTTCATTACAAGAGACACACAGTTGGGTCTCTGGAGTAAGATACCCACTTCTGGTATTTCCCTAATTGCGAGAGGTCCCTCAGCAGATCCTTTACCCCTTGGACACCCATATCTCCAAAGGAACCTTCCATAGGGATTTCTCACTCCTCTCTTGGGATGAAAAGGGTCCCTATGATCCAGTATATGAGCTGAGACTTTTTCATCCATTTTCCCAAGGCAGAGTAGATGGGAATTCAATTTCCACTTCTTCGGGTCAGTCTCCAATGCTCTGGACCATAGCTGCGCCCTTCTTCACACTAGTTGATGAAGTTCCGTGTAAAATATCTTCAACTCAGTGAAAATACCGGGATTTAGCCTATTATCCGGAGCAGAATCAGGCCTAAATCTGCCAGCACAGCTGTAAAACGAAGGGCTGCAAGAGGGCGCAGACAGCCGCTGGCTCTGACCATGCGCCGCTTCTTTACAGAGGGCATAGATGACACCGTGCATTCCAAACGTCCCTCGTTTCAGGCATTTCCTTCCGGGAAGAGCCG
>NW_009920961.1:0-618 GCF_000696875.1 Nestor notabilis
TTATATATTATATGTATTTTAAAAGATACTTTTAGTATATCTATAAAATACGTAATTAGGGAGATGCCGGTTGCATAGGGAATGTGGAAGCTCCCTCCTGCTGCCTGCTGTGTGCATGGCAGATTTCCCATAGGTCTTGAATGGTCTTTCCTATGGATCTGGCCAAGAGAAACCCCTTGGAGGTGATGCTTTCCTAGATGGGCTCTGGTGCTTGTTATAGCCAGGTGTGATGCCATCCCTTGCTTTGTTTATTTGTTTTCAGGTGTGGGTAAGCCTTTTTGCTTGGTGTTGTGCTGCCTGCTGGGATGTGGGGATGGATGTGAGGTGGCATCAGGATGTGGGATGATACATGGGTGCGGAGGATGCGCGGGGTGACTGAGGCCGAGCTGTAACTTGCCAGGATGCTACTTGGTGCCACTGTGAAGCCTACCTGTGTTAGAAAGCATCAGGGAGAGACCAAAGCTGAAAGGAAAAGAAGACATGAATATTTATCTTTAATTACCCATTATTTTTTGTCCGTTTGTAGTTCCTCCAGTGGTGTGAACTTGCCCTTTTGCCATCATCCCAGTGCTGAATGGCGATGCAGGGGGTTGGCTTCCCTCCCATTCCCTCCCCTGC
>NW_009920961.1:633-37346 GCF_000696875.1 Nestor notabilis
TCTTCCCCCCCCCTATTCTCCTCTTCCCCCCTGCCCCTTAATCTTGACAAGCTGTGACAGATGGGACCTTATTTCCTATTCATCCCTATTGTTAATACATCCCCAGCTATGGGGATGTATCAATCACGTGCTGTCCTTGCTGTCCCCCCTCCGGCTCCATCCCTCGGCAGGTTGTTCGTCCTGCGGAAGAGGACAGGGCTTTAACATGAACGGGTTTTAATTCCTTAAGAGCGTCAAGGCAAAGCCCCCGGGCTGGGAGGGGAACTGGAGCAGACACATCCGTGATGCTCTTGGCAACTGGTTGAAACTGGGGCAGCTCTTTAATGCTTATCCCGCCTGGTGCTGACGGAGCCGTTGCTCATTAAGATCTGCTGCTGGATTGGGTTGGACAAGAGCAAAACTTGTTGAGGATGACCCCGATAGACACAAAAAAATACATACAATTATCAATAGACACAGACCCAACAGGCGCCTTCTTCCCTGCCTGGTTAGGGGAATGTTCCTGGCTCAGGCTCTAGGTCTGAAAAATGCAGGTGAGACTGAGTTTAGTCCCTACCTGGTGATGAGCTTCATGTATTTTGTAGATGTTTTCTTGCTTGTAACAAATATTTCATAAAGCAGGCAGGGCTGCAGGGGACACGGTTGATTTCCAGCACGTTTCTTCCCCCTCTGTGGTTTTTTCCTCCGGTTCTCTTGAAAACTGATTTTTGCTGAAAGCAGGAGCTGGCAGACAGTGTTTTCTCTGCCCTCGGTACTGATCTGAGGTGGAAGGTGATAAAATCCTTTTATTCCTTTATTATGTTAAGATACTGCAAAGCTTGACTGGAAAGAAAGTCTTCATTTTTTAGGGGAAATAGTGGCGAATGCATCCCTTACATACCATTGCAAGGGCTTATATTTAAGCCAGCTCAGTGAAATTGAGTTTGTGGCTCCCAAATGCTCATGGGAGGTGAAGCCTCTCTGGAGCAGGAGACCAGGGGATGGTGGTCACGGTCAGTGGTCCCTGGACCTGAAGCCCAATGGGCAGGGAAAGGATGGGTAGACAGGGAGGTCCATGGAGGTTGGGCAGAGGTCTGGCAGCTTGTTTTCATTTCACAGCTTCATGTCATCTTTATTCTTCTTCTGTGTCCCTGGATTTTGGAAGTGACTGTTACCTGTTATTTACCTGGGAGCTATGGGAAAGGTTGTCATGAAGCTATGAGAGTGCTGCTGCTTACTGAGGCTGCTGGGAAAGGGAGAGGTGTGCCCAAAAAGCCCCAGTCCACCTCATTCTGGGGAGTAAACTGTGAGGCATCTTCTGTTGTATTACTTGATTTCAGCAAGTATAGATACCTGGCACATGGCATGGTGGACATCAGCTGGTGGTGATCGCCATGGTAGCCATGGGTTTTCCGTACCCTTTCCCTGCAGGGTTGCAGTGTTGGCGTCATGATTTTGGCCTAATGGATGCATGAAACCTAGCACAGCTCTGATATGCATTATTTCATGAACCCAGCTTAACATCCTTACTTGCTTTGAGAATGGGCTTCTTCATTCTTTGTGTGATGCCAGCTGACATGCGGTACCCAAACCCCAGCTCCGGGATGGAGGAGATGTTTCCTCCTCAAGCCAGAATAGCTGGTAGCCAGCTGGGCTATTTTTTTTTTTTTGTTGTTGTTGAATTTAGAAGGGTAAAAAAGCAGGTGATCCTGCATAAATCTGGTTTACTGAGCACTTGAAGCTGATGCTCTGTTGCCTCTGGGCCTTTTGACCTGGGCTGGGCACTGAGATGGCTCGTAGGGAAGAGCAGGAGGGTGGTACAGAAGGATACAGTTCTCGTGGTTATCTGAGGGTAGCTTGGTATAGCAGAGGTAGTTACACCACACAATGAGGAATTTCTCCACAAACCGTGTGCCTGTAGTTACTGGTTATTCTGATTTATTACTTTGTTTTAATGCCTACTAGCCTGCTGCAAAACAGGTTGGGTGGAATGTAGCTGCTGCCTTCGTCACAAGGTCCTGTGCTGGGCATTGTGCGTGTTGTGCTGAAATCAATCCCCTGTCTCCCAGGTTTTGGGAGGAGCAAGGAAAATTAAAATAAAGGGGGTTTCTGTCCCAAAGTCTTTCTGGGAGCGGTGCTGAAGGAGGGTGCCGTGCCTGTTGAGGACCGTGTGTAGTCCATGCCCCAGCCCTGGGAACAATATCATGGCTGCAGGTACACATCCATCACTCTATGAATGATGAACATGTGTGGTCCAGCGCTGCCTCAGCCAGGTAGGGAATTACTAGAGCTATAAAAAAGAGGCCTAGAAGGAATAACAACCTCATTTTAAATGCTGAGTGGTGCTAATGACTTACTGGGAGACCTACCAGGTGGTGGGGTAAAGCCTTGAGCACCATTTGGGTGTCTTCAAGATGCTCTGCATCAGCTCAGATGGACATTGGTTATGAGAATATGCTATCGTGTCCCGTTGAGTAGTTGGATTGCACGGCACCTTGCTGTGTTCCTTCTCTTTGGGTGTCTCAGGAGGTGGGCAAGTGGCATGGAGCACACTTGGGCTGGGATTTGGTCAGGCAAACTGGCCTCACAGCATGCTGCTAGTTGGCTTGAGAGCAGGATGCATCTCTTGGAGCAGGCAGGAGTGGTATCCCTGGGAGCTGAGCAGCTCCCAGGACTGGACCTGGGCACCTTAACATAGCCCCTCTGGGAAATGCTGGTGGATTTTGCAAATGAAATGTGTCCCATTTTCTGGAGTGGGCCCTGCAAAGCACTGGTACTGGGAGTGGCGGTGCGGCATCACGGGTGGGTGAAAGGGAGAGGCAGGAAAAGGGGTTAGGCTGTTGGTGAACAGCGCAGAATTGTCATTGCCATGGTCCACCTTAGGCCAGGTCCTCCTTACTGCCTCCTTGCTGATGTGGGGTGGGAATGGTTTGGAGATGGGGTAGGGTTGGACGGGATGGAATGAATCTTGCTCCTTTCCTTGCAAGGATCTTACAGCTACATGCCCAACTGTGAAATCCCTGGTGGCAGCTGGGGACAGGAGGAGTCTATGGCAGAGGTTTGGTATCACTGCAGGAGAACACCATGTTCTCTGGCTCTGGTTTCCCCACTGTTTCGCAGTGACTGGAGGGGCAGAGCCACCCCTGCAGACACACATGGCATGGTGGCAGGTCATGAGCCAGACAGGGCTCCTGGCTGTGGTGGGGAGGTGACTGCTCAGCGAGGATGGCCATATGCAGGATCCCTGGAGGAGGATCCAGCCTGAGGAAGCTGTGAAACTCACAGAGGGGTTTATTGAGTGAGCATACCTCCTTGGTCAGATGAGAGCATAGGGTTTGTTGTCCAGTGCTGATTGCAGTGCTGACTGTACCTGTTTGAGCAGCACCATGAGACATGGTTGTTTCTGCTGCTTTGCTTGACCACGGTCGTCCTTGTGGGACAAACTGTGGATTTTGTCTTGCCCTCACAGCCCACGTCTCAAGAAATGTCCTTTCCCTGCCGTCCCTTTCTTGCTTGGGGTCTGGATGAGGTGAGAACACAGGACCCTGCTTTGGTTGGAGCTGGTTGACGACAAGCAGGATTATGAACGTTGATCTGGGTGGGCAGTGGATGAGTTCATGGCTTGGCTGGATCCTCCATAGACTTGGGTATCTCAGAACTTCCCACTGCCCAAGCACGTCTTCTTGCCGCCAGGCTTGGGGGGCATTTGGTGGCTGTTAACCTCTTGGGAGGCCTTTGCAATGCATCCTGTGCATCCATGCCCCAAGGCCACAGTGCGGCCAGGTTGGGAGCAGTAACGCGAGTTGAAAAGTGCAGCCAGGCAAGGTTGGGTGCATTGGCCATCTCCAAGGGCAAGCCTCTGAGGATATATATTTAGGTTTCCGCATAGAGAGCAGGCCTGAGTTGCTGGAAGTGGTGGACATCAGCAGGATGCGTTGTGGAGAGCCCCCCTCGAGGGACACCAGGGTTGGCCATGGTGGGTCTCGGGTCCTGTCACCACCCAGCCATCAAGCCCAGTGCAGCGTGGTCAGAGTGAGCACGCATCCCAGGCGTGCCTCTGCGGCTGTGGCTCTGCAGAGGCTCATTTCAGGTTTCCTTGGAAACCTGACAGCCGGCATGAGGAAGGAGCATTCCCGAGACAGCTTCAGCCCTAGCAGGTGGTGACCAGGCCAAGGGTGGGACAAATGGCTTTCCCCAGGTACAAGGTGCTCCAGGTCAGTGTGGGAAAGCGGGATGCTTCGGCGAGTTCTCCCCAGCTGCTGTCTGATTTCTGCAAAGCCTTTGCTCCCCTCTGCAGCGTGCCTGCAGACCACAACCCCCTAACCCCGGGCTTTGTCTTTGCAGGAGCAGGAAGATCCAGATCCGAAACATCCCACCCCACCTGCAGTGGGAGGTAAGAAACAGATGATCCTAAAAGCATCCCTTTCACCTCCTCGTCTTCCATCAGTTGTGCCGAGCAGCGTGAGTTGTGCTGCAGGAGCATGTGCTCTGCAATGGGCCACCTTTTACCTTCCCTTTACCTTCCTGGTAACCCCAGCAGGGAGGTGGAGTGCGAACAGGGCTCTATCTTCCACTGGCTTGTGGGGCAGCTTTTTGCAGTAGGGCATCGTTGGGATAATGGGATGCAGGTGGGTGATGCTGGCTCTTTGGAGGGTGTCTGTGGGTGAAGCAGGCTCTTGCCCTGCCTGCCTCACCTGCCTTGTTTTCTGCTCTCTCCTTTAGGTGCTGGATGGCCTGTTAGCTCAGTATGGGACAGTGGAGAATGTAGAGCAAGGTAAGATGGTCCAGCATGGTCCTCACCTGTGCAGAAGTCCCAGCACTGTTCCCCAGCTCTTCCCATGCCAGAGAAAACCCAGTGAGGTGAAACCTGGTTTTCCCAGTCATTGGTACTGGGCTAAAATGGTTTTCCCTGTGGACCAAAGTCCTGGTGGAGGTAGGGCCACCCGTCCAGTGATGGGGGATGACATGGGCCATCAGACCTCCATCCTCAGTGCTTCTCTTGGTCACTGGCAAATTAGAAACCCAATTTTCCCTGCAAACAAAAACCAAGCCAAGCGCTGTTTGAGGTCTGCTGGTGGATCAGTGATGCCAAGCATCCTCCTCAGCAAGGGTGGTAGGATCTGGCCTTGGCACCTTCTGGTCCTTTGCCAGCCCAGCCCAGTCTTTGTGCTGGGGAAAACACAGTGGTGCAGAAGTGCACACTGCGTGGTGGCCAGAGCCGTCCCCACAGGACAGGCATTGCCCTGCCACCATCCTCACCAGTGTCCCACTGGTGTGTCCCCCCCCCCCAGGGTGTCTCTAATGTTCCTTCTCTTGCTTTTCCACAGTCAACACAGACACAGAAACAGCCGTTGTCAACGTAACGTATGCAAGTAAAGAAGAAGCAAAAGTGTAAGTGGGGTTTGATCCGTATTTTCACACCACCTTTCACACCAGGTATCTTCCCGGCTGCTTCTTGTCTTCTCTCTGAGCCTCCTTAGGTTGTTTCTAAGCTCTTAGAGTGTAAGCTTCAAGTGCCTTAAGGGCTGTCAGTGTATCTTCTCGAGATACAGCTGGCAGATGTTGGTTTAACCTTAAGCTCTGTCATCTCGTGTGTCTTCTGCAAGCAGTCTTCTCTTCGTTCCACCACTGGGCAGTCTCCTGCCTTCTCCCCTCACATGGGAGATGGGGTTTCTTAGGGTGCCCCTTCATTCATGCACAGGCAACACTGGACCAGCTTGGAGCCATCAGCCCTGGGGTTGTCCCCTCTTCCTCTGTGCCTTCTCTTCTTCTTAAGGGGCTCCCAGATGTGCGATCTTGTAGTTACCTTTGGACACTGTCCTTCCTAAAAGGCCTTCTTCAGGGTCACAGTGGCCTTAGAGAGCAAAGTGCTCTAGAAAGCTGAGGGTCAGCTCAGAGAAGCAGTTTGTCAAGGAGTCGTCTTCCCAGGTTGGAAGTCCAGACCTAAACTGGGAATGCACTGGATTAATCATCAGTCCAACCACCCAGCCTGAGCTGCTGAAGAGGTGGAATGTGTTGAAAGAGCTGGGAGAGATGGTGGAGAAACAGTGTGGTGTTGGGAGATACAAGTAACCTCACTAGTTGGGGGAAAGTCAAGTTGGAGACCAAAATATGCAGAGCCCGTCGCCTTCTGGAGTCAAGAGAAACTGGCTGGTCAGCTTCTGAAAGGCTGTCAAAAAGTTTTTCTTCAATGGACAAAAGAGGTCCTCTGGGTGGATGAATGACTGGTTAGAGGAGGTGAGAGGGAGCCAAGGGGTCCATGGCCAGTTTCTGCAGCAGAGAGTATATTGCCTGGATGTTGTGCAGAGGAGTCAAAGAAATGCCACTCATCAAGAAAAGCTTTAAAAGGACGGAATAGCCCAACAGAGCTGTGCATCAGGACAGCAGGGCTGGGTGAAGACATACATAAAGGTTTATTATAGCCAGAGAGGAAATAAAACACTAATTAGCGGTTATGTCAGAAACACAAGGACTGTTTCAAGCAAAACACTTGTTAAAGGCTTGTAGCAACTTTAGCCCTGTGCTAGACACCAGCCCTAAGTTAGTTATGAGTAAGTGTTGAGCATGTCTCAGACTTAGTGGTCAGTGTAGTTTGGGTATGACCAAGAGCCAGGCAGACCCCATGCAAGGAAGAGCCTTTGCCAGAGTCCATTTGCTGATGGATGTTCTGGAAACTTCCCGTCTGAGTTGACCCATGATGAGGTTGGACTTGTGAGGACAGAGATGGGGAGAATGATCTGCTGGTCCAGAACGCAAGAAGAGAGTCTTCCTTGTGCCTGTTGGGGTGGCCGTGTTGGGTGTGCTCCAGCCTCAGCTGGATGGAGAAGGTGTTGTGGGCCGCAGGTAAATGTGGCATGAGCTGCTGTGCCTTGGGATGTGTGGCAAGAAAGGAAGACAGAGAGTCTCACCAACACGGCAGTGTTTGATGCTTTGCAGTAAGAGCCTTCAGGGTTAGAGAAGATGCTGTGATCTGTTGCATCCTGGTACCTGTCCTAGCTGGTGCTCAGCAGCTTGATGTAGAAACAAGTGACAGGAGGAAAAGGCCTGGGTGGTTCAGGGGGACGTGGTTTGGTTTAGAGCATGTTGTGATAGGAGCAGGCGAAAGGAAGAGCTCAGCAGAGAAACCAGACAGGGGCACTGTGCTGGTCTTGAGAAGGGACAGTGAAGTTGCAGAAGTCCACAATGGATGTGAAGTTCAGGCCTGGCAAAGGAGCTACTGGCAGTGGTGCATTCATACGCCTGCCTCTAAATAGCCAAAGCAAGATGTGGTAGGAAGAGTGAAGAAGCATGGCTGAAGCCATCACTGCTCACAGAAATCATTGCCTCGCCATGCACTAAGCTAGGGAGGGAGCTGAGGTTCCTGACAGAGGGGTGCCATGTGCCATGTCCTTCTCCTTGGAGCAGCTGTTGCTCAGAGCCACTCTGTCACCTTTTCCATGTCCAAAAAGCCTGCGAGACCATTTCTGCACTCTGTGATAGCTCCTGGCCAGCGCTTTGCTCAGGTGAAGTGACAGATCCCCAGGCTGGCATCCCACCTCTGCCAGGGTGACAGCTCTGGCATCACCCACATGGGAGGGGACATTGTCCCACCATGGGACAGTGGGGTGCTCTGGCTTCCCATGGCCACCTTCTCTGGACTGGGGAGAGAGGAAGGTGCAGGGCTGGGGAGGGACCACAGTCCACAAGTGCTGGTGGTGCCGGAGGGGTGTCCATCCCCATAGAGCCTCTTACCACCCTCCCTACATTGCAGAGCAATTGAGAAGCTGAGCGACCACCAGTTTGAGAACTATTCCTTCAAGATTTCCTACATCCCGGATGAAGAGGTGAGCTCCCCTCCGCCCCCCCAGCGATCCCGCCGCGGGGGCCACTCTTCCAGGGAGCAGGGCTCCTCCCCGGGGGGCTCCTCGCAGCCCAAACAGCTCGATTTCCCACTGCGGATGCTGGTACCCACGCAGTTTGTTGGTGCGATCATAGGAAAGGAGGGCTTGACCATAAAGAACCTTACTAAGCAAACCCAGTCCAAGTAAGTACCTTGAATGGTTTTGTTTCCTTCCAGAGGGTGCTGTAGGTCCCCAGCGTGGGTCCTCCATGCACTCGGGGCTGTTGAGTGCTGGCCAGTGGTGTTTTCTTGGGGTGCAGCTTTCATGGGATGGTAGCAAAGCCCATATTCTAAACCGTTTCTGCTGGCCAGGGTGGTTTGGGTGCAGCAGGAGGGGGATGCACATTCAAAAAGACCAGGAATGGGTTTCTAAAGCCCCATCACAAGAATGGTTGGGGATGAGGCTTTGGGAAGAAACGGCAAGTTTGGGGATGAAATGCTGAAAGGGAATTCTAGGTACAGCAGTCAGTGCCCCCATGGTCTTTGCCCTCGGGATTTGCTCATCCTGCGGTGCCTTGTATGGGTTAGAGCTGTTGTAGGGGGGAAAGGGGCACCATGAGAGCGCTGCCTTGAGATGGATGGGCTTTTTGTAACTTTCTGAAGCCTCTTTTGCAATCTTAACAGTTTTGTTGTTGAAGAACAAAAAAAAAGGGGTGGGGAGGAAGGGTCTGTCTTGCCAAGGTTTTCCATATTTCTCTTGTTGATGTTCACATTGATTTCACCTCTGATTTTCTGCATGGTTTTCCTGCATGGTTTGTTCCTGCCCAGATTTGTTTGTGTTTAACCCAGAGCTGTCTTCTCCCCTGCTCATCATCCTGAATCCGGTGATCCCACAGGACATAGGACTCCTGTACCAGAACATCCTCCAGGGCATCCTAGTTCTCAGAGAAGCTTTTAGAGGCAAATTGTTTGGTAATAGCACATCTGCTTAAGCAGGAGGTAGGAAGATGTGCTGCTCTGCAGCCAAGCAGGCCGAACCCCGGCATTGGGTGTGCAGGAAGAGTTTTGTACGTAAAGGGGACGTATGCATAGGGAGAGAAGCTCTTCGAGCCTGGCTAGCCCTAGAATGTGGCCACCTAGTAGTCATGAGGTGGTCCTGGTTGGCCACAAGCTCTTCTTCTCTAGGTGAGTCCCCTGGTGTGATGAGCAGTGGTTAGAGATGTGTCCATGCCATCCAAGACTGGAAGGTTGCCCTTTGCAAGCCCTGAGCCTGGCAAGGAAGGTGGGAGGCACCAACTGCTGGTTTCTCCCAACCACGAGGCCAGATGCTACTGAGCTGCTGCTGCTGAGCTGTCCCTCCTCGTGGTTGGGGCTCCCTGTGCCTGCCCTGAAGACCTGGTGCCATGGAGGAACACCATGCTCCATGCTTTTGCATCGCTTGACCTGCCTGAGGAGTCCATGTGCCCTTGACACGGGGACCTCATGCCCCTGGCCTGGGCACTTGGCAGGAGATGATCCTGGAGATTGTGGTTCTGGTGACATCCTGTTTCCTAGCCCCTGTTCTTAATCACAGCAACACGGCGTCCTGGATTCCTCTCGTCACACAGGACTTTGACCCTGTTTCCACACACAGTGATGCCCAGGGATGCTCCTGATCTCCAAGGGACAAAACTGGTCCCAGGTTGAACCATCTTGAACCATGGCTGAGAAGGAGCCCAGACCAAGAGCCCACCCCAACAGACGATCTTCCACAGTGATTGCAGCCCTTGTAAGTTGATGAGGAGAGGACCATTGCTACCAAGCAGCCATGGGGCCAGGATAACCCTATTTGCACACTGCATTGTCCACCTTGAGAGGCTGTCCCTTATAACCACCGCTCTCTGAAGAGTTCCTGGCCTTCCCTTTAAGGGGTCTTGGAGGTTTTTTGTGCTGCACCGTAGGCAAATCTGCCCTGTCCCACCATCTCTGTTGTCAGCTGCTCCAGTCTCCTGTCCCTGCAGCACCCTGGCGTCCCAGGCGGCTGCTGATGTGGTGAGGGGTTAAGAGTCCCTTTCTCCATCCTCCCGTTGGAATGGAGCTGTGCAACAGCAGCACTGGGATGTGCTGAGAAGTCCTGAGCCCTCCTCCTCTGTCCAGCTGTTTGGGGTGGGACATGCTTGAATGCAGTGGCCCCTTCCTGGTGCCTCATCTCTCTGCAAGTTGAGCTTGTGCATGCACATTCAGGTTTGGGATGAGTTGGAGGTCAGCCAGAAGCATGGCCCATGTCGCTTTCCTGGGCTTGTCCAGGGTGCCTGTCACTTCAGTGCATCCATTCAGCCCATCTGTGGCTCTTGGCCTTTCTTTGGTACAAAGGCTCAGCTCATGCCCCATCTCCACCAGCCTCACCTGCTCATGGGTTCAAGAAGCTGCCCGACTACTGCCTTTGGGGTTTGTTGGGGTAGCCATGGATTCCTCATCGGTTCCCTCTCACTTCAAGCATCAGCCTGGCGTGATGTTGTGGCACCACTCTGGGCCCGTCATCCTCTCTTGAGGCACGTCGTGATGGGTTTGCATTCTCCCCGGGTGCCCCTGTGCCTGCTTGGCACTCTCAGAAGGACAGATCCTCCATGTCAACCTGATGGAGCTCCACGGCCAGGAGTGCCTTAGAGGGTGCTGCGCAGCATGCAGCAGGGTCACTATGCTGTGTACATAACCAAAGGGCAGGGAGAGCTTGGTGGTGCTGGTGTGTCCAGCACCCCTTTGCACAGACCAAGCAGGACCTGTCTTCCGCTTGAGCAGCTCTGGCTGAAGCTGTAGGAGATCTGGAGAGATGTAGCCTGCAAAGGGGATCAAACTCTTGTCTTCATTCCCTCTTCAGTGGTCAGATGAAACCACCCTGGGGTCCCTTTTGAAGCTGGTGGGATAGGCTCATCGGTTATCTCAGGGAAGGTTCATCTAGCTGCTTCCCCTCTACCTGTAGATGAAGCATCCTTGTTCCTACACGCTGGTTCATGAGCTCCTGGAAGAGTTGACCTGTGCAATCCCACCAAGACTCTGCATCCCTCAAATGTGGCACTGGTTAGGGGTGACTCTGCACCACAGTCACTGGCCTTGCATGCACAGCAGCACCCATGAATGGTCCCGGTCAGGATGGGGACCTTTAACGGAAGCAGAGACATGGCCAGAGTGCACAGTGTTGGAGCTGAGCGCTGGTGGCATTCACTGAGCGGCCACTACTGCACCTTCACAGAAGATGCGGGCTAGCCCAGCCCTGGCTGCAGCAGCGACAGGGATGCCAAGGTGGTGGCTGATGGCAGGATGGCTGCACGGCATCATCCTCCAGTGGGAAGAGCACGCGGACTCACGGAGAAGATGGGAAGATCGCTTACCCCTGTTCTTCAAGACACGTGGTTGACGTGCAGGAGTCTCCTACTCTGCTTTCCTCTCTCCCACTCTCTCAGGGCCTTTGCCAGGTACGGTTGAGCGGTGAGGAGCGAGCTGGAGGCACGTGCCTCCTCCCCGCCATGAGCTGAGGGGAGGACCAGAGGCGCTAGAGCATGGTCCCTGCCGGTGCGCAAGGGAGAGCTTTCTGGTCTCCTGTGGAAGGGCGTGAGTACAAGTGCTGTTGTTGACGTGGGCCTCCGTGTCGCGACAAATGCTGCCTGTGGGTAAGTTGTCTCTCTGTCCCAGACGACATACAACAGTCGTGGCAGCCGCTTGTGCAGAGAGAGGTTGAGGTTGGAAGGGAGACCTCTGGTCCGGTCTCCCGCTCCAGGCGGGACTGGCGTCAGTGATAAACAAAGTTGTGCAGGGCTTTGTCCAGTTGAGGATTTGTTCTTGCCCCCTCTTGATGCATTGTTTGCCGTTGATTGGCATCCCTCAGCTCCCAGTTAGACCTCAGGTCATGAAGGTGAATGTAGCTCAAAACTGATCTAAACCAACTGAAGCAAAACGCTACCTGGGCTTGCATGAGACCAGATGATGGTAGATGTATGTCAGCGAGAGCCAGGTTCACCCCAAAGCTTGAGCAGGTGTTGAAATGAGCTTTTCTGTGAGTAGCAAGCTCAGCTCCTGAGCTCTCAAAAGCCTTCATGTGACATCGGACGCATCTCAGGGGGCTCCTCTCTGCTGGTTGTTTCACCATAGGGTTGACATCCATCGGAAGGAGAATGCCGGCGCTGCTGAAAAGCCCATCACCATCCATGCCACGCCAGAGGGGTGCTCGGAAGCATGTCGCATGATCCTTGATATCATGCAGAAGGAGGCTGATGAAACTAAATCGTAAGTGCCCTGGCTCAGCAAAATGGGCAGGTGGAAGGTGGAAGGAAGGTAAATCCAGCCATGAGTGGAGAAGAAACCATCTTCTGTTACCCTCCAGGGAACTGCTGGCATTTGGAGTGTCAGAATAGAGTCATGAGTCAGTTAGTAACTTAATAACTTCAGCTGTGGTTGACGGTGCTGTAGAGACCAGAAGCTCAGGTGGGTCCAAAGAGCATGTGGGCAAACTTGGAGAACAAACCCCTGTGAAATATAGATGTGCCACTGGGAAATCCTTAAATTCCCATTCCCTAGAAGCTGAGGAGATGCAGTGGTGTGAAACAGTGGTGGGTTTTGTGCTCCTTCTGCTACTTCGTTAGTGCCTGTTGCTGAAAATTGGTTTCCTGGGCAGATGGACCTTCAGATTTTACTAATTTTTAATCCATTTTAGAGCAGAAGAGATTCCCTTGAAAATCCTAGCACACAACAGTCTGGTGGGGAGGCTCATTGGCAAGGAGGGCCGCAACCTCAAGAAGATTGAGCAGGATACAGGCACGAAGATCACCATCTCCCCGTAAGTCCCACGCCATCCCCCTCCGTCCAACACAGTATGGGCAGTGCTGGAGACAGAAAAGAGAGCATGTCCCCCTTCCCGGGCTGGCGTTCCTCATCCCAGGTGGATGGTGGCATTGGGCAGGGAGAGAGCCTGTGGTCCCATACGGTCTCACACTTCTTCTCCACATGTACCTGTGGGGTAGTTTGCAGGATTTGACCATTTACAACCCCGAGCGGACCATCACGGTGAAGGGCAGCACCGAGGCGTGCTCCAATGCTGAAGTGGAGATCATGAAGAAGTTGCGAGAGGCCTATGAGAACGATGTGGTGGCCGTCAATGTAAGCTCCCAGCCCTCCCGCCTGGAATGCCCCTGCTTTGGAGCCACTGCTGAGGTGGCCAGAGGAAAACTGGGAGGGTATTCAATCTGTTATAGCAAGGGTTGGCCTCAATCCATCGTGTCCACACTATGTGGTGAGAACCCCAAAAACCCCACTCCGCCTTTTACACGTTTCTCCATGTCTCTGCTTTCCCAGCAACAAGCCAACCTGATCCCAGGACTGAACCTTAATGCTTTGGGCATCTTCTCAACGGGGCTGTCCATGCTCCCATCTAATCCAGGGGCCCGAGGGGCTGCAGCGGCCGCCCCATACCACCCGTTTGCAGTAAGTGCGACAGGGTTTGGGGTGCAGGGGATGTGTTACTGGGGGCAGAGTGGTCTCTAGACTCTCCTGATGTACCTCTTGGGTTCGTGTGGACACTGTAGCTATAGGAGCCACCTCATGGGAAGCCTTGAACGTGAACTGTGACTTCTGGTCATTTGAGGAAGATACTTGGCACAGCAGCGAAGTGGAGAAGACAGTGAATGAATATGGCTAAATCCCTCCTTGGATTTAGCTTCCTGGGAAGATCAGCTGCATCTCCATGTTGTGCTGAGCTCAGTTTCACCTGTGTTTAGGGACTCATTGTGTCCCAAGGGTGCTACTCTCTGAAGGTGGCTGGCAGCAATCTGTGCTGAAGCCAGCATGGAAAAGCCATGTAGGTGGTCTTGAGCCCTGACCCCAGACCCACCTATGGGTTGTGATGGAGCAGGCTCGGTTGTGCCCTCTGGGTCTGCTCTTGGTTGCCACCAGAACCTGTTGGCATCACTACAGGGGACGTGGAGCACATGTGAATGGGGACAGGAACCATCACCATCAGTTTTGATCCCAGCCCTAGCACCTGAAGGGTCGTGCTTGCTGGGAACTGATCTTCACCTGGCCTTACAGGCAAGGGATTTCCTCTTTCTTGGGGTGCTGTGGCTGCTGAGACCTTGGGCAGAGCAAGCCTGGGAAGCAGTTTGGGAACCACTGAGGTTGCGGGCAGGCAGGGACAGTCCAGTGTCAGGAAAACATGCTGGCCATAATGCTGACGGAGAAGGTCCATCCTCAGCCCACTAGCACCTGCAGAGCACCCTGAGGATGACCAGGCTCTGTGGTCTGTCTGATAGTCTCTCTAAATCCTTGTGCCGAGATGCTTTGGCTGCACGTGGGTTAATTTACTTGTGCTGTTTTCTTTTCCTGGCGACGCCAGCAGCAGAGTGGTCGGAGGAGAACGGTGAGTGCCAGGCTGGAGGGGAGGATGAGTGTGATGTGTGTGTGATGGCCCTGTGGAGGGTGCTTTGTGTTTCACGCCTCAAGAGTGGTCATTTCTGACCATGTCCTCAGCAGGACCTGGGGCCAGTGGCTGTAGCTTCATCTGTGGAGCTCTAGAGACCTGGCGAGGATGAGGAAGGATGGAGAGGATGATGAGGAAGGAGGCTCACAGTGAGCAGGGGGAGCTGGGGAGGTGCAGTGCCTGTCCTGGCTGAGTAGGAGAGGACATGTTGGTATAGGAGACATGGAGCAGCCCGTGGCCAGAAGCAGAGGGTGGACATGAAACTTGGTGCAAGGAAGAGCACAAAACCGCAACGCAGTGGGTTTGAGTAGAGGGTTGGGAGCATGAGCAGTGTCTGCTGTGGGCAAGGAAGCCGAGTCTTCCCCACCCGACTAACACTGGCTTACAGGTAGCATCCGGTTGTACTTGCCCAAATCCAGAGCAGGAGAGTTGTGTCTGCTGCCAGGAGAAATGTCTAATGTGTTTGAGAAGCAGAAGAATGGAAGAGGAGTTGGATTGGGTTGAGTTGGGGTGCTGGTATGCACCTTTTGCTTTTTGCCATGGAGACCCGCTGCTTTCCCCCTGATCCCAGCCCAGGTCTTGGGAGAGCATCTTCTTAAGCAGTTGCTTTTTCTTCTCTTGGAACTGGAGAAGGCAAATGGTGATGGCAGTCACAGCCAAACTAGACTTTTTGCTCAGTTCTCACCAAACCCCCACCTTCTCCGCAGGGAACCGATGGTGGTTACAGATGGATTTAGCTCCCATCCATCTCTCAGCCTTCTTGTGCTGTGCTTCAGGTGCAGGACCCAGGCTGCAGCTCATCTGTGCTCCCCAGGAGGGGTTTCAGGGGCTGAAGGGTTGTCCCCATGTCCCTGCCAGGCTCACAGTGGTAGCAAACTACTCTGCATCAGGCTGGGAGGGGACAGGAAGGGGCTGGCACGTTGGGAATATCGGTGACCCTCATTTTCTCTCCCACCATAGAGCTCCTCAGCATACCTGTCGGGTCTGTATGGAGCCCCCCCAGCCAGCGCCTTTCCCCATCAGCACCCCGTAAGTGCTCCAGGACCTCCTTCTGTGTGATCTTTGCATGCCCACTTTGATCGTGTGGGCAGCTGGTCCCCTGGCATGCTGGTCTCTTGACTGTGTTGCTCTTCCATGCTCTTACCAGCTGCCAGAGCAGGAGGTTGTGAACTTGTTCATCCCAACACAGGCAGTGGGGGCCATCATTGGGAAGAAGGGGCAGCACATCAAGCAGTTGGCACGGTTTGCCGGCGCCTCCATCAAGGTGAGCAGGGTGCTGTGGGGCTGGTCCCAGGCTTTGTGCTTCAGTTTCCCCTTCCTACTGCTGAGGGCAGCGAATGGGAGCCCTGGGGAAGGGTTTTGCTCCCTAAGTTAGTAGAAACCCATTCCTGCAACACCCTGGTTATCACCCCTTATGGGGTGGGAGGGAATGCCCCTGGATGGGGTGGACATCCTACGCTGAGGAGGTCTTGCCAAAGCAGGGCTACACTTACGTTCCTTCACCCCCATCCCTCTGCAGATCGCCCCGGCAGAAGGTCCCGACGCCAGTGAGCGGATGGTCATCATCACAGGGCCACCTGAGGCTCAGTTCAAGGTGTGTTGGCCATGGGGTTAGGGTTGTAGCTGGGGACAAGTTGAGAGCACGCTTTGGTTGCTGCCATGCTGCTAGCCTGGGTTTGTATCCTACTGAGTGCTTTTTGCTCAGTACCATTGTTTTGATGCTGCCAGACATGGGCCCATCATCACCCTCCGGGCAGAGCAGGCACTGCCAGGATTGCTGCTTGAAGGGTTTACTTCCCTTACATCTCCTCTCCAGGCCCAGGGGCGGATATTTGGGAAGCTGAAAGAGGAAAACTTCTTTAACCCAAAAGAAGAAGTGAAGCTTGAAGCCCACATCAAGGTGCCTTCCTTCGCTGCTGGCCGCGTGATAGGCAAAGGTGGCAAGACGGTAGGTGAGGGGTGCAGGGATGCTCCCCCCTGCCCTGAGAATGCAGAGCTGGGCATCACTCACCACCCTGGCCTGCCCCTGGGCACAGAGCAGCATCCTGACCCCTGCTCTGTGTCCTGGTGGTGGCTCTCACTGGGATGAGGGGGCAAGGTGAGACCCACCTCAGCCTGGTGCTGTGTGCTGGCTAGGAGCCGGGGGGCGATGCTGGCAGTGAAGGATTTTGACTGTTCTGCAACAAAAGCTGGGGCTCTGTCATTTACCCCAGGTGAACGAATTGCAGAACTTAACTAGTGCAGAAGTCATTGTGCCACGAGACCAAACCCCAGATGAGAATGAGGAGGTCATCGTTAAAATCATTGGGCATTTCTTTGCCAGTCAGGTAAGCTTTGCTGTGGCTTTTCTGAGCTTCCCTGCCTGTTCAATCCACCAAGTAAGTCGCTGAGCATCCCGCCGCTCTGTTTTGGCTGGGTCCTGTGCACCCAGGATGCTTAAAGGTGTTTTGGCAGCTCTCCCCAGCTGTGCTAGCATTAAAGATTGGCTCAATTTAGCTTAGACACCATGCTTATGAATCAGCTCTTCCCTGGCATCAGCACTGGCCGGGAGCTCCCACAGGCACCCTCATCCTACCATGGATGCACATGCTTTGAGTGGGACAGCAGCACCCCAAAACTGAAGCTCTGAAGGAAGCACAAGTTAAACCCCTGCAGGGCTTCACTTGCAGCTGTGTGGTGGGAGCAGAGAGGTCCCTTAGTGCCTCCTAAAGTGACATTACAGCTGTGTAATGAAGGGTTACATGTGCTTGTCCTGTAATTTAAAGTTCAGAGGGTGACAAGCAGCGAGGTGCTGTTGTGTGTGTGTGGGGACAAATGTTTGTGGTGCCCACCCTGACCCCCGTTCTTGCTCCCCCCGGAAGACCGCACAGCGGAAGATCAGGGAGATCGTCCAGCAGGTGAAGCAGCAGGAGCAGAAACACGTTGCTCAGGGAGCCCCGGCCTCGCAGCACAGCAAGTGAGGCCCCCGCCGCGCCGGCCAGCACCACCCAATGAATGTAACCCCACCGCCAGCGGACCCCCAGCAGGTCAGGGGAGCAAACCAAAGACCCCCCCAACCCTCCCCTGCCTGCAGCCAGGGTGCTGCAAGGGTATGGGGAGGGGTATTGAGGGCTCTTCCCATCCCACAGCCTCCCCCCCGCTCCGTGTCCATCGCGTCCTGACGCTATCCCTTTAGTTGGACTAACATAGGCAGAGAGAGAGAGATTTATAATGTCCTAGAAGCCGCCCGTTTCATCCAGGCTTGGGGGGCTGCAGTGCTCATCGAGTGTAGAATTAATATATCAATAACAAAACTAACACTGATTTTATTTTATTGGGGTTTTTTTAAGTTTTGTAAGATAATTTTGGGGGTTTTTTTTAATTCGTTTTTTTAATTTCACAGGGGGACCGGGGTAGGGAGGTGTTTGGTTTTTAGCAAAAGCAAGCTTTTTTAGAGTTTTAAGGAAAGGAGCTAGTCCATTGGTTCTCTAATGCACAGTAGAGATGTAGGATTGCCAGCAGCAGGGGGAAAAATGAGTGTTAAAAAGCAGTTTCTTAAGGGCTTTGAGACGAGCAGTGCCTGTATGAGCCAACAGAAGGGATACCGTCTCCTAAAAGAGGAATCTCTTTCACACACCCAATCCTCTTCACTTCACAGAGTCCAAAATGGGGGTTTGCATCCCTTCTATCCCCTTTCTGTCTGTCTGTCCATCACTGCCCAGCCCAGCCGTGCTCAGCACTTACATCCCCTCCCGCGGATGAGCAGCACTAGCGGTGCCTGCTTTGGGCAGGGATCCTTGGGGAAAGATCACTGTTGCAGGGAGATGAGGGGCAAAGGGGAGGAAGGGGGGAAACAGCTTTACCAGAGGTTGTTGTCCAGGGCTGGAAAAAACAACTAGCAAATTCATTTTTAAATAAAAAGAAACCCAACCCCCCAGGACACACACATACATACACACACAGAGAAACTACCTCAGGTTTTCATACCTCAGCACCTTGCGCTTGTGTTTCCCTTTTAGAGATTTTGTATGCCTTGTAAAACTGATAGTTGGAGCATTTTTTTTATTTTTTTAATAAAAACCGAGTTGGAAAACGATCTTGACCAAGTCAGCTGCGAGGCGGGAGAAGGAAACCCATCCCATGCGTGCCAGAGCTCTTCCGTAGTCTCCTGCTGCTAGCTGAGAGCCAGTGGCTATTCCTTCAGAGAAAGCTTGAGAAATGTTTAAAAAGACAAAAAAAAAAAAAGGAAAAATAAAGTATAGAATAAAGAAAAACCCCAACAAATGAAAGCAGTGAAACCCAGCAGGCGAGAGGAGGGATGGGGTGGAATGGGAGCAGCGTGTTGAGCTGAGTGTGTGCAGGCGCTGGCCTCACAGGCTGCCCCACCACGTTCCTCTACTGCAAAGTGTTCTGTGGAAAACCCAACCCAACAGCAATCAAACCAACAAAGAAATATATCCAGCTAACGAGAGCCTGAGCTTGCTATCTGTTGCTTTCTTTTGAGTGCTTTGCATTGGTCACAGTTAAGCCAAGGGGTGGATGGGGAGGTGGGGACATATCCTGCCTTCCAGGACCTAAAGGGGCTGACAGAAGTCCTGTAGAGGGGCTTTTTACAAGGGCATGTAGTGACAGGACAAGGGGGAATGGCTTTAACCTGACAGAGGGGAGATTGAGATGAGCTCTTGGGCAGAAGCTCTTCCCTGTGAGGGTGCTGAGGCGCTGGCACAGGGTGCCCAGAGAAGCTGTGGCTGCCCCATCCCTGGCAGTGTTCAAGGCCAGGTTGGACACAGGGGCTTGGAGCAACCTGCTCTAGTGGAAGGTGTCCCTGTTCATGACAAGGGTTTGGAACTGGACAAGCTTTAAGGTCCCTTCCAACACAAACCAGCCTGATTCGGGTGGAGGGAAGGGGATGTTTGCAGGCATTGCCAGGCATAGCTTTATCCAGTTGCTTGGGGAGGTGTTGCCATCATGAAGCCATATCTCCCCCTGCACTAAGCCAAGGGCCATATATGTCTCTTGGGTTAGTTAGCAAAACCGAAACACTGCAACACCCAGTGGGGAAAGGACCAAAGTAGCACTTGGTTGTCCTGTACATGAAATGGTGGCAAGGGGAAGTTCTGCATCTGGGCATCACACAGGGTGGTGATGGATGTCACAACAAGGGAACATCCCACAGCCCCCATAGCTGTGCCTTTCTGTTCCCACCCATCAGGCACTGAGGATGCAGTGCCATGGAGGTGGTGGTAACTGTGGAGGGCAGAGTGTAATATATCATAGCAGTAAACCACATCATGTCATGCCCGTGTTTTGGAAAGGTACCCAGAGCAAAACCAAAAGTCCCTTCCCCACCTGCAACACAAAGCAATCTCAAAGAAGAGTATCAGTTTTCTTGCTTGCTGCCACCCTTCACCCCCAACCAGCAATGAATGACTCTGCAGGACTGGTGGAGTCCAGTGGTGCAGCCCTGAGACCAGTGCTCATCATTGAGGCTCAGCCTGACCTAATCTCGGTTTCTGAGCCTCACCACATTCTTCCTGTGAGCAAGGACCACGTCATAGGGCAGATAGATAGCATCAGAAATGCATAAAGCTGGATGACAAGCACCCCTGCACCCAGGGCAATGGCTAGGGGATGCAGCGTTACTCACTCCCTACATGTTTTCCCATCAGCACAGGAAGGCACAAGCTCATCACCTCCATAAGGTGCTATAAGAAGTACTAAGGTACTATAAGGTACTATAAGAAGTAAGGCCCAGATGCTGCACACAACCTTCATCCAAAGCACAGAAGCTAATAGGCTATTTCCTTCCACAGGGTGTCTTGGAACATAGTGTAGGGGCATAAGGAACCAAGCCACAGCTGAAGGGCCAGAGCCCATGAGATGACCTTCTAGACAGAGGGGATACTGACTGGTACATGTACAATTTTCCCAGCATCTCTTACACAGAGGCTTTTGGGATAGTCCTAGTGTTAATAGTGTTAAAATCTTCCTGAGTCCTCAGGGAGCCAGGGAAGACTAAACACCTCGTGTAAGGACAAAACATGACAGACTGCCTTTGTAACAGTTCTCTCTTTGGAGAATCTGCTCTGAACCTAATCTGTTTGAAAGCAAATGCTGATGCAGCTACTGACCTGCAACACAGATAAACCACCTTATCAGCTTTCCCAGGAGAGCAGATCTTCAGGCAAGGAGCAGCACCATGAAGGCTGATCACACCTGCAATGACAGAGGGGATGCCCCCAAAATCACCCTCTCTCTCCTCACTGCTGAGGACAGGAGATAACCTCATCACCAATCAGGTATCACATTACATTATTGTAACTATGCCATTACAGAAACAACCTGACACAGTTATTTATACAGGCATTCCAACATGTGACTTCCAAACCAGCTAGGGGGCAATCTTTCCTCTGCACTGGTAAATGAAAGACCTGAAATCCTACTCCAGTTCTGAAGCATAACCTAAGGAGAACACCCATGTTTAAACACACCTAGCTTGGTCTGACTGTAACACGGTGAGAGTTCAAACAAGCTCTTCTTTTGGCAGACACATGCAGGCAGAACTTGTAGCAGAGGGGCAAAAAAGCAGTAACTTGTTCCAGCAACACCACTGAACCAAGGAGGACACATGTCCATAGCCCAGCACATCAGTGCTAGCATATTTTATTCCACTTCCACAACAGTATGCTTCAATACTGCATGGAGATACCCCTGTACTAACCTTAAACACATTCATTCCAGCACTGGACAGCCCATGTTCACCAAGCTGTACTCATGGCTTTGTAGTCCTACTGAGAAGACTCATGAATTACCACAAAGAGGTATCTCCTGCTTTGGTATTACCAGGATTGTGCTTGCTCATCTTGCTGCTGAACAACATCCTGATTGGCCCTTCAGGATTTTGTGACAATCACTTAGAGGTTTTTGTGCTGCGATACTCATCCTTGCTAGAGTCTTCTTCCTCACAGATTGTACGTGAGCTAAACCCCACATTGATACATCAAAATCTTCTTCAATTTAAAAACAGTAAAAATCACTCTATTTCATTGCCAGGTAGAGTTTCATTCCAATAAATATGTAACTTTTACAAGAGCCTTATTTTAATAAAAAGAAATAAATATTTTTCACATTAGGTGACTCCCTGGAGACACGAAAAAAAACCCAAACCCCAAAGCACAAAAAACAAATGAACACCCCCCCCCCCAAAACAAAATAACCCCAACTATAGGGGCTTCACTATGGATTTGTTACAAATCAAAACATGGTAAATTCTTTCTATGGTCATCACAAATCCAGTTTTAGGAATCAAGTAGATCATAGATATTCCAGAAACAGAAGAAAACTCTCTTTGAAGAAACAGTAGCCGAGCACATTGTCCTTGGGAAGATAAAGTTCAGCTAACACAACTGTTACCACCACCACAGAGAGAGTCCCATTTGTCCGTAATGTGGCCACGTGTGCTCTGAGGTACGAGCATCTGTCTCAATGACAGAGGTTCACAGCATTTGTTCTCAACCGTTCCCTTGGCAAGGTCACAGCAATCTTTCTGGCTTCTACTTCCTAAGAGAGTTACTGTCTCCAAAATCAGGTGTGTGGGGGGGGTGGGTTTAACCGCTACTTCATAGCCTAAAGAGGAAAAATTGTGTGCCTGCTGTCTTACCAAATAAGAATTTAATAAAGTAACTAAAATGAGAGCTAGTCACCCCAAGGTGATCACAGTGTTATTCTAATAGTGCATGTCTCACAGCAGCTGCTGATGGATTATTTCCCACACCATCTTCCTGCGGAAGTAAGGCATGTGATTCTGAAAAGAAAAGAAAAAAAAAAGCCAAAATCCATTAAATATGAAGTCACAGTAGAAAGAGGCAGAAAATATGCATAAACACCCAGTTAATTCTTTAATGTGAAGTTCCTTTTAAGAATTGTCAACATTTGCCATTTGAGTACAATATGGGTTTCACCCACACAGCTCCGAAGAAGGTGACGTGACAACACAATAAAACCAGATCTACTTGACCATACAACAGCTTATCAGCACTCTAATAAAAGACCACCACGCTGGAAAATAACCAGTGTCTTAACTGATCAAAGGGTGAAGCCCATTTCTCCAAAAGATACAAAGGCCAGGTATCACAGACCGACTGACTACAGTAACTTGCACAAGAGGAATCTCACTGATCCAACTAGGAAGCAGATACCAGACATTAAGGATGGAGAATACAGCTCTGCCCTCCTGAGGCCACTTTGAAGCTCCAACCCCAGCAACTACACACCAAAACCAGAGGAAGGTACAAAACCTCAGCCCCTGCCCCAGACACAATTAAGAGCTGTTGTGTAACTTCCCTGACCCTTGTATCCATGTGAAAAAGTCTGGAGCTTACCTGGGTAAAGGTGATGGGTTTGTCTCTGGAGATGTAATCTGCATATTTGCAAATAAAAACTCCACAGTCACTTCCATTCAGTTGCTGAGGGATTTCCTAAATGAATGCAAAGAAGATGGAGAGTATTTCTCTATCTTAAAAGGAAAGCAATTTGGAAGCAGCACACATTATTCATCCCAACAATACACTAACCAAAATTGATTTGCATAATCCGTTTACACAACGAATAGACCCAATTAACTGCACATCATCCCTCCCCTCTGCTTCCTTTACTTGGATGTTAATAACCCAAATTCTTGCCAGGCTAATAAGGGATAGAAGCCTTCCTCTCTGCAAGGTTTCTTTAGGTTTGCATAGTGTCATGTTTCTTAAATCAAGTCTTTAGATACTGCTTTTTAGAGAGGGGCTTCTACAAGGGCATGTAGTGACAGGACAAGGGGGAATGGCTTCAAGCTCAAAGAGGGGAGATTTAGGTTAGACATCAGGAAGAAGTTCTTCCCTGTGAGGGTGCTGAGGCGCTGGCACAGGGTGCCCAGAGAAGCTGTGGCTGCCCCATCCCTGGCAGTGTTCAAGGCCAGGTTGGACACAGGGGCTTGAGGCAACCTGGCACTGCTTAAAGATTTCATCCCAGCATGGTTTTCTGGCCCACTAGCAGCCTGATGCAGTACCATAAGAACATGAGATGCTTGTGGCCATTCTCTAAATGCCGAGACCTTTGTGACAATGAGTTATAGTTCACATTTCAAATCCAAGTAGTGCTCACATACATGTGACTCCATGCTGTGAAGAGTCCACTCTGAGAAAGTGAGCTCCAGATTTCTTTTTTCTTGACTTTCTTCTTGCAGGTATTGGCTGTTTGAAACAAAATAAAATCACTCTTCACATCTGTAATTTAGACCTACAAAAAAAGAGCTGCTGAAGGATCACAGGAAGGTAAGTAGCAGGACAGTAAAATATCAGCAGGTCCTCACAGCAGCTGATTTAAGGCATTTGGAGAAAAAATCCAAGTCTTAAATTTACACACACAGTGAGAGGCAGCAAGCTAATGATCAGGAATTAGACCAACTGGTCAGGAATGAAGCCACAGAGACTTCCACAGAAGTGTAAGTTCACTGCTTAGATTTAGGGTCAGAAGATCCCAAATCACATATTATCAGAGGAGGAGGAGAACCAAACAAGGAACCATAATGCCGTAATGCCACTGCGTACCTTAATCCCACACACCACGTGCGCCTCTGGAAGAACAAATACAAAAACTTTTGGGCTAATACCTCTGGCTAAGGAATTTTCCAGGCCACCAGTTGTTGGAAGAATACTCTTGAGAAAGAAATTATTCTATGCAGACCTGTTCTTACACCCTTCCCCAGGCATCTGCTGTTAACTGTTCAAGAGAGAACTGGACTAACACAACACTTGGCTTGTCTCTGTGGGGTTGCTCTCCTGCTCTTGCTCTACAAAGTTGTTAGATTAAGGGTTTTTTACTACTTCTGCATCAGTGGCAAAAACATCTAAGGATGCTGGCTTGCACAGCATGAAAAACTGTACCCATTATATTTGAGCCATGCCAGCTGATACATCTGGGAAAGCTTGCTATAAGACATCTGTCTTAAATGAGAATGTCAGAAATATGACTAACACACTGCAAGGACACAAGGGTAGCCTGCTCCTGTAAGCTGGAGGGAAATATGGTGGCTTTGTTTAGAAGACTGAACAGAATAGAAAAGTTATAGACAAATTGAGGAGAAGCATGTTGCACAGCTCACTAGAGTATAATGGGTAAACATTGCAAGTGGCAAATAAAAAAAGGACTCGATATAAGAAAAGAATAGAAGAGTTAAGCAATAAAGAGTAAAAGTATTTGTAGCTGATGACAAATAGGAATGTATGTACTTTAGGACACCAACATTACTGAGCCCCAATATGGAAGTTCTTAAAGAAGGGGGAGTTAAAAAGCTCTTGGAAGACTGTAATCCTTTGACAGTCAGTTTGATATTTCATAACTCTCACCTGCGATTCTTCCCTCTTATCAACAGCCCAGATTTATTGATTAATAACAAAGTCAGTATATGTGTGCCATGGGGTTATCACTTATTTGACAGTGATGCTCTGTCTGTGCATGTAGTGGGAAGGTGGCATAATCCAGGCATCCAAGACCCTGGGTGGAGGGGACAATGTGAGACTAGCTAAATAGCCAGTGTCACACAACTTGCAGGAAGTGAATCCAGGGTTTTTATTTCATGTTTACAAGAAATGTGAAAACTTGGACAAAATTCAAACACCTTCTCATAATTCACAACATAAAAACATTGACCAAGCAGTTACTTACAACAAAGTTTCACAAATCTTGTCCCCTCTTTGTGCCATTGAATCAAAGTATTTGATGGTCTTCTTTCTGACATCTATGACCTGTTATTAAAAGGTGACTGTTAGATGAAGCACACACACCAAACCTAAATGACTTGTCTCATTATTTTCTAACCCCCAACTCTAAATAAAAAGCTAGTTTGACTCACTGCTAGTGCCCAGTGCACCCTCAAGTGAATGGGCACTAAGACGAGGTCCTGTTTGAAGAGATCCACGCCTCTGGTCCATCTTCTTACCGCTCTGTAGCCCCCAGAAATTAGTTTGGGATAAAAGAAAGTGCTAAAAGCATGGACTGCTGGATATCCTTCCTTCTTGTTTCTTTCCACCAGAAGAGACATGTAGAAATTAATGACCTGTACCACAAAGACAAGATGTAAAATAAGACACCAGTTTACCAAATAGAAAATTTAGCAACATGTCTTTGCTGGCCACCCTAAAATATGCAGATGGGGGGGAACTCCAGCCTCAGCTGGAGTCAGCTTTTGTTCTGAGAAGTTTGTGCTTGGTTATTTCTGCAGTTTCATAAAAACACCATTCCAATAACCCAGACTAACTCCTGGAAGCTGCATAATACAACGAGTAAAGGAACTTCCAGAAACACTAGACCCTTAAGTACCTAAAATAAGAACTGACAGATATTTCTAGGCTCTGCAGTAGGGGGGGGTCATCAAGGAACTCTTGATGACTTCTATACGCAATGACGTCATCACTGATTTTTAAAATCAATGCTGAATTACAGTATCACTGTGCTGCAGCTAGTTTTACCTCATCATTAAGCCAGTGAAGGTTCCTTAGCGTGTGAATGTCCTCACGAGTCACCCTTAGTTTGAAGGCACTGCTCATGATCTCATCTGGTTCCCCTTTACCAAATGCGGCAATGACCTCTCTCTCCATAGCCTGAAATGAACAATTAAATGAGGAAGAACTTGTGAGTCAGAGTATTGAGTGTGTCGACCTGTTTCAACTGAAACAAGGCCTGTAAACTAAGCTCAAGTGACAATTGCCTTTGCCAGTTTTTTTTTGCTAAGTTAGCAACAGGACTTTTTGTTAGTTTGTTTCAGCATCCTAACTTTGAACTATAGAACCCAAGTTTGCTTCAATTTGTTTTCACAGAGTAAGCCGATATAAACATATAGACGAGCAAACCACTAAAGCAGCTGAAGAATGAACAGAAGTACAGCAAACACCTGTGCTCTAGGTCAGCACGACTGCAACTCCAAAGAATAAAAGCAGTCAAAATTTACACAAGTAGGGGAACCTCCACTCCCACTCCCTGACAAATAGTGTAACTAAGTTAACTCCTGTGACCACTATAACGATGCCCAGCGTGCAAACATGACTCTGCAAGGCCCTGAGGATGTATGCAAGATGCTCAGGTCCCCCACAAGCAATGCAACACCGTGGGTCAGCAAAAGCTTATTTTTCAGGTTTTATCACCATGGCAGGACAGGTTAAGGAGCAGAGGCAATACAACTGTATTAATCCGCTTAGCACTGCTCTGTTGTTAAACTGGTAGCAGAAGCCCCACAAACCCATAGGTTAGCACAACTGAAGTGTGTGGAGCATAGGAAATCCTTAAAACCAGCTTTATTGCCGATTCTTGCACTGTGAAGCTACAGACACTCAGTAGCAGGTTAAATGCAAGTTCTTAGGATTTCAAGAAGCCTTAAAAACCACCTACAATAAATGGAGTCCCTTGCTGCTGTTTCACAACTGTTTTATCTAACACACACTTAGCCACAGTACCTCTGTGAGTGGAGAAAAGCGTTCTACTGTTTTTTCTGAGCTTGGGAGTTTCTCCTCTTCCACATGAAGGGCAGATGACTTTCTGGGCAGAACGGGTGCCAGATGTAATTGGAGTAACACCTCTTCTGAGATTTCAGCTTCATACCATTTCTGTTAGACAAAAGGATGATAGTGTAGCAAGCAAGCACAGATTTGTTTGCTATGGATAGCACAGAAACTCTTGCTCATATATAAAGCTGGAATGGTTTTTGTACACACATGTAACCAGCCAGCTTCAAAGTCACCTTTTATTGATGACTGCATTCCACCTGTGCACCCATGTAGTGCTGCATTCAAAACTTAAACTAAGGGAAGAGAGGCAGAAAGGTGGTTTGGTTTGAACTAGCATTACGAACCCCAGCAAAGCCTTCACACATAAGTATCAATTTGAGCTTGAGCTTGATATTTCTGATTCCTAAGATTAGAATTTTATTTTTGATCTCTGTCCTGATCAGAGATGAAAGTCAAAGGGACATACTTCCTGTCTCACAAAAGACGACAAGACCAAGGCCAGGTTGGACAGGGCTTGGAGCAACCTGGTCTAGTGGAAGGGGGCCCTGCCCATTGCAGGGGGTTGGAACTGGACGAGCTTTATGGTCCCTTCCAACCCAAACCAGCCTGTGATTCTGTAATTCTAAAACTAAAGACACCACAGTCCAACTTTGCAGGTCAACTAAGTCTATGCACTAAAAATTTTGAAGTGAAAGATTAAAGGGGAAGATTAAAAATAGTACAGTGTAGTATGCTCATAATAATACAGAAACAAAATTAATGGCAGCGGAAAACCCTTTGTGATAGCACTACTCATCAAATAATGCTCCTGCGTTCCCTAGGAAAAACAACTGGGACAAATACACAACTTACTCAACAAGATATGTAAATGAAGAGTGAAAACGTTTCTCACCACAAATAGGTACGTTTTCCTAATAAAAAGAAATAACTAATAACACGAGCTTACCTTTCCAGTGGTTTTTTTCACTGGTCTTCCCTGTTCACGAGAGTTTTCTGCTGGTGTGTAGTACCTGTAAGAACAGGGAGAAAGGGAGAGAAATGAGCTGTATATCTGTACTGTCCCATGTAATTCTCAAGAATTCACCTTCTGGACCAGAAATGCTTTTTCAAGGCTGAATATGACTAGAGCCTCAGTGGCACACATGAACATGTGACATTGTCTCAGCTTCCAGAACCATTCCTTTGTAGCAGTGAGACTGGGACGGCATGAAGAACTGCAAGCTTTGCAAGCTTTCTTCCACCTACGTGTGTGATATCTTTTTGTTTCTGTCTATCATCTTCACTATTTGGAAAACTAAGGGAAGCAACCAGCACTTCCTCTACCAAGTGCTTTGTGATCTACCAGTAATAAATACTGCATACTAGGTGTTATTCTGCAACTACACTTGCATCCAAATATAGCAGTAAATATGGTCTGTCATCTTCTGGAGGCTGAAAGAGACATACACAAAAGCCAAAAGAAACAAAAGCCATGATTAAAAAACTCTACCTGATCATATCATTTCTCTGAGACCACTGTGAGTTGCAAACATCTGTGCATTTGATACCTGAAGAGAAAAGAAGCAATATGAAAACAAGAAGTCAACTTTCTATTACCATCACATGTACACAGCTCTTGATTTCTGGGGGATAATACAAAAAACCCCAAAATCTTTTAATGATGGCTGTATGGCTAGGAAGTTCAAACTCTGTCAAACAGTTTGAACTTTGAGTATCATGTGGAAGTGTATGGCAGCTGAAGCAAGGCAGGTTTAAATCCTAGACTGCATACTTGACTGAACAAGTGATTTTTTGCAAACCCAGATGCTTCTCCTGGCTCAGAAGAATAGCTTGTCACTCTCCACAACAAAACAAGCTTTCCTCAAATTTTAGCACCTGCTCAGAAATAATTTCAAAACCCACATGACTGCATAATGAAGTCATGGATATGTAAAAAGAAGTATTGATGAAAATTATTGAAGTAATGAATGACTGGGGCAATAGTAAATGTATAGACATGAACACATGTTATTGTAACACATTGCTGGTACAAAAGAAACTAGCTTGTCAGCAAACCAGTTTAACTAGCCCACTCTGCAGAAGACACCTTTAGTAGTTACGTATCTTCAACTCACTAAGGATGATCTACAAAAGAAGATAGCTTGATATGAACAGTGGTACTGTGCAGTTAGCTTACGTGGTTTCAAAGCTCAGCCAGCACAGAAACAGTCATGTATAAGCATTAAAAAGGAATTAAAGAGTAACACATACCTGCAACTCTAAGTTAAGTAAAAGTAATGTAAGGGTGCACAGTAACATATCAACCTCCCCTAGTACAAACAGCAAAGTACTATGATGTTCTCTGTACAGCACAATTATGTCGGCAGCTATTAACATCACTGGTACAGTAACATCTCTCAAATATAATTTTAAACAAATCTTTTCACTTCAACAAAAATTCACAAATCCATTTCAGCCAGTAACTAGCTATGGTTTGGGAGGGATGTTCCCTTCCTCTTTGCCCTCCTCCTTCTTCTCTGAGACAGCTCATTTCATTCTAAGAGCTGACATAAGCTATACTATGCTTACCATGCTGGCTGATTTAGATTTCCTTTTAAATAGGCACAGATTAATGACACACAAATCTTTTTAACAAAACCTATACCTTTAAGACTTCAGGAAATGCCCTATTTTGAAGTCTACCTACAAAGTCTAACAGACATGAAACTGGAGGATACTCACTGGTCGTTAGTGTCATACATGGATACCCATCTCCTCTGTATTTCTGTTCTTCCAGGCGCCCCTCAGTCATCACTGGCTCCTTGGAGTAGACTTGAACACTTTGGTGGAGCAAAGAAACACCAGAGGAGAGTCACAACTTTTATACAGATGGTATGTGTTATCAGTGCATACCAATTCACTAGAAAGGATCCATTTTATTTGTACACAACTGTCTAAATTAGAGTTGGAAGCCACAGTTAAAGCAATGGAAATATGTGAAGTAAAATTGGGGTGTTTAATCCCTTAATATAAATATCTCGTCTCCTGCACTGGTTTCACGACAAAATGCAAAGGGCATTTCCATGAGAAGGCAGTTTACATTCAGAAGTTTAATGTACTGCAAAGAGAAAACTTAGGATAATTTGTGTGAGAAGGACTGGGGGAGGTGGAAAAGAACAGAGAAAATTCTGGCATGCCCTGTGTTTACCTTAACTTTCACATTCTCAGATAAAACGGGATTCCTGACCAAGGAAAAAAACTCATCTATCACAAACAAAAGGAAGATACAGAATAATCAGTGCTGTGGATTTTTATACTAGAAGTGACACTGCCATTACTAGAACTACAGAGTACCTTTCTGAACACAGAGAGAAAAGAATGAAACACATTCATGTGAACACGTGAATCTTCACATTTAGAATATACACTCAGAGAATATTCACGCTTCACTGCAGGGAGCTGAAGCAGGGGGACTGGCCTTCTAAAAATTACTTTGCCCCAACACCTGCCCTAGGACACTGTTCAAAGCCCTGAGAAAGAATAATTCCCCTCCGCTTCCATGTACAACAGGTACAAAGTTACCACCAAAACCCCAATAGTTATTTTTTGATAATTACTTGCGGAAGCTCGTCGCCTGTGGATCAGGGCAGCTTCCAGGATATTTTTCCTTAACCAGTTCCAAGAGCTGTTTGTATTTCTCCTTTTCTCCTCGCTGAACATCCTAGCAGAATGGAGTGGAAAAACAAGCAGATTAGAACTCCTGCATATGAAGCAAATGTTTGTTATCTGGAGACAGTGCAGACTGCACAAGCTGTTCCCAAAATACTGGTATATTATTCAAGCTTACTTTATGAGGAATTTCCACATCTTTGCTTTGTGTTAGCCCTGATCTAGCAACTTGTGTCCCACTATAAACCTCAAAATGCCTTCTGCAACTATTTCCTCAAATGGGAGCCTCTTCAGCTGTCATCTGCACCTCTTGCATAATAATTCAGGCTAATATGCATTCCTGTCAATATACATAACGATCGAGTGTTACAAGTCCCCAGAGTATCTTAACCATACTCCACAGGTTGCTATGGCCTGATTCTCCAGTACTCCAGTGTAAAATCTCCACGTAAGCCAGGCTTATCAGGAATTTTTAATAGTTGCTTCAGATGTTGGAAGGAAATGACAGGGAAAGACCTCTCAGATAATATAAATAATCCTTCCTTTCAGCAACAGAGTGGTGTTTTGCCTACATTATCCTTTTGAAGTTGCTATGTAAAGATCACAATTGAGCTGCATTAAGGACAAGATAGTGACACAACTCTGCAACACACAAACACTTAGTGACAAGGCAGTACAGCTCCAATTACAAGTCAAACTGGCTGGAGGGCCCCCCCCCCCCATTTCCATGAAAATGGTTTAAAAAACTCAATCTTCTGGCAACAAAGAACTCCTCTGTTCCAAGACTTGATGCATGTGAAGGCAAATAAAATGCTATATGCTGATTTTCCAGAAGCAGACCTTCAGCTTCATTACCTACCCCCACCACGCTGTTACAAACTGCCACTCCACAGCTTACAGACAGTTCTGCAGCACTGCTAAGTTGTTTCATTTCAAGAGACACCTTCCTTACCCCACCTACCTCTTCAGCAGTACAGAGCACCCTCCCCATTTTGCTGACTTCTGAAGTTGTGGATTCTGGCATGGTGCACTCCTTAATGGGTGGCCTCAGTGTTAAGATGCTGTCTGGAGCAGGTTTGATGTGACGCTTGCCATTCCTGCTTGTGCTAAAAACATCAGTGGGAAAAGAAACAGTGTCAACTGAATATCCAAATATGTTGATATATATGAATACCTCCTGATTCAAGCTCCACCAGCAATTATTTTGTAAAGCATGTACACTGATGATGATTGAGACAGACACGAAATGTTTACAACTTTCAGATGAAGACCTGCTGTCCTCAATTGGGTAATGGGAAAGTACACAGAAGTGCAAAGAAAAACTGGAAATCAGAACAACTGCCTTCAATATACATATTGTTTGATCTACACGTCACGACTGCAGTCAGAGGCACATGTTATATCCACAGCAGTCCAAGCCATGAGTCAATATAGAAGACCAAAGAACCATGCAGGCATGTTATTCATACCATCCAACCCTCAGCTGTTCTAAAAGTGACTGTACTGGCACCAAAGCGTAGTTTTGTGGACACAAATACAAATGCTAGGCAACAGAGAGAAAGTTCAAGAATAAAAGTAAAAGAGGGCAAACTGTTCAGAGAAGCAGCCAAAGAAAACGGAAGGATTTATACCTGAGACGTGGAACTGTCTTGTAAGAAAGGGATAGTGTTTTCTTATTCAAGCAAGTATTGGTTTCACAAGGCATTTTATCTATGAGAGAAGAGCATAAGCCACCAGTAACTATAAAAGGAAACTGAAGCATTTTAGGAGTTTATTGTAAAGAGCTTTACCAAAGATAAATTATTTTCATTTTCTCCCTTACATCATAATACTATTTGTGTTTATGTTACTGTCATGGTTTAAGCCCAGCAGGTAACTCAGAACCATGCAGACATTTGCTCACTCCTTCCTTCTTCCCCCCCTGCTCCCAGAGGAATGGGGAGGAGAATGTACTGAACCCACAGGTTGAGATAAGAACAGTCCAATATCTAAAGCAGAATACAAAACTACTACTAATAATAACGATAAGGGAAATAACAAGGGGAGAGGATACAATTGCTCACCACCTGCCGACCGATACCCAGCCCGACCTGACCCGAGCAGCAATCTGGCCTTCTGGGTAACTCCCCCCAGTTTATATACTGGGCATGACGTGCTGTGGTATGGAATACCCCTTTGGCTAGTTTGGGTCAGGTGTCCTGTCTCTGCTTCCTCTCTGCTTCTTGTGCCCTCCCTCACTAGCAGAGGATGAGACACTGAAAAGTCCTTGATCAGGGCAAGCATTACTTAGCAACAACTAAAACATCAGTGTGTTATCAGTATTGTTCTCAGATTAAAGCTGAAAACACAGCCTGGCACCAGCTACTAAGGAGAAAAATAACTGTTGCAACTGAACCCAGGACAGTTACTTTAGTATATTTTCAGATTTCCATATTAGCAACTACAGGAAGTTTCAGCCTAACCCTGAAATAAAAAACGGTTATCAGCATCTACTACTTAAAATAAGCATTTAAAACTATTTACTTCTGGCAAGCTAACCATGGACATATTAGAAGTGAAGGACTGCATCCAAGGCAGCTCTTGTACTGAGATGACAAGATAAACACCTGACCCCAATCCAGAAGCAATGTCAGGATGCAGAGAAGAAACAGAGTTCACACTCAAGTATTCTTAGATGTTACTTAGATATCGTACCTTCAGTAATCTATACCTAAGCCTAAAGGGTAGGGAAAAAAAGAAACAAGTTAATAACTTGAGGTCAGCCTTACCAATCTGTAGCATTTCTCTTTCTGGTGCAGAACTTGTTTGTCCTTCAGGTGGAGTATGAGAAGTGGACCAAGTCTTAAAAAAAACCCAAAAAGTACCAACATGAATATAACCTGAATGTGAATCCAAGCAAATATAAACTTCCTGAAATTTAGCCAGCTCTATTATGACTTGTGGACCATGACTTGCTGGTTCAAACTGCAGCAGAATGCAAATCTTTGCAGAATCTCTGAGAAGCACACTTCAGTTTCTGATACAGGCTCTCATATGTGCAAGTGATTAAGACAATATGAGCTTATCACTCACTGAGTTTTCCTCAGTCAGCTCCTAAACTTTCCAAAGTGTGATAGTTTAGCCCTTAAAAAATATATTTTCTACAAATAGGAGTTAATGACTGCCTCAAGAACAAACAGAGCATGACAGTTTCTTATTCCTCTTACCTATGGGGCAATAAGAACAACACTATACCTCTGAATCAAAACTAGGGAGTCGAGCAGTTCATGACCCAATTTTTACAGAGCCAAAGTCCTACATGAATCCTCTCCTGAACTGGTGGATAGCAGGAAAAGGTTTATCCAGCGGAAGTATGCAGTTTTTCTTGTACAATAATGCATTCTGACTCCTTAACTACAAGCTTGAGAAAGAGACTAACAGTTTACAAACACACTAAAACAATAAACTTGAACAGCTATAAAGAAACTGGAAGACAACGAACATCTAACTCCTTCCTCAGCTACTAGTGCTAGAGCAGAGTAAGACAACTTGAGTAAGGCAAACCCAGCACACAAGAGCTGCCTGCTCTAAACGGAAAAGAACCACCTACTGCTGTACAGGCCCAGAGCAGGCCCCATTTCAAGATGCATTAGGGAGAGCTGCTTCTTCTTTCATCCTGAACAGATTCTACCTACTTTCCAAAATCCTTGCTAACCTCTTCTGCAGACTTTTTAATTGGAGCAGCATTGCTGACTGAAGCCTTCCGGCATTCACTTGTTTCCTTGGCTGGTGATTTCACCTCAGCAGAAACTTCCTCAACCTTCTCTGTACGCTCAGAGATGGCATAATCTGAAAAACAAAGACAGGCCACATAAGAACGTGATTTAGAAGGGAATTAGGATTTCTATTCGCATTAAAGCCCACTTCCTTAATCCCACTGAAAGCAGTACAACTCATTTGAAGTTACAGACCCTTCAGCCAGCGGCAGTTGGTGATGATTTTTGTCTTAGCTGGCTCACTGAGCACTCCTGCAGAGCCGAAGCTCAAAAACTAACCCATGAGTCTGCTAGCTGGATCTGCAAAAACACCCTGCTTTTGGGAACATTCCCTGTTTCTGGAGAAGCAGCACAGGGCGGGATTTATCCTCCTCGTCCCCTCCACACATGCATGTACTCTTGCAGTTTATTACCTGCCACTCTTGCCTAGTTGAGAGAAGCTAGACACTGAAGTCTAGAAACCTAGGCCCTGTGATACATCCTCAAGCCACTGGCTACACAGATGGCCCCAGGGAATGAATGGCTTGAAAAGCCACAGTTTCAGTAACAATGCAGAAGTACAAAAGCCAGAGTTTCCTAAGGTACATGAAACTTATGAAAAAATAGGCATATTAAATACTTCTGTAATGTGCAATACCTGATTTTGGCTTTTTTTCTGGAACCTTGTCAGGATTCTCCACAGATAGCCAAATGCTGAGGAAAGAACACACAGAACAAGTGTTTTGCAACCATGGCTTCTAGCAGGCTGACTTCCCTTCACAGAGTCCAGACTTCCAACATTAGTTTTCATATCCTGAAGGTTTTCCCCTCCAAATACCCCAGGATCATGTCAGACACACATACCCAACTACCACTGCTGAGCAGCTCTCATGAATGCTCCTCAACCTCTTCCAGTCAATGGACCACTCAAATAGAGCTAATTATCCCACTAAAGCGTATTAGGCCTCTTTTTCTCATTCTGTTAATACTTCCTAATATTTTACATCTGCTCCTATCACCAAAAAGTTGTTTAATATGTAAAGTTTCAAAAAAAAGGAAAGAAGCATACCAGAGATATACTAAGGCATCTGAGTTTGTAAGTCACTACACTGAGTTGCAAAGAAGTGTCTAAGCAGGGCAGGCAATAAAAGGTGGGAAAGCAACTCATGCATGCACCCACTTAAATAACTTACTGTTAATTCAGTGCTCATGAACTAGTTCTTGGAATAACTCTTAGCTGCACCCTTTCTTATAAAGTGTAAACCCAAGTATCAGATCAGTTGATACAAACAGAAAGTATTTTTACTTTGAGAACAGAACACGAAGGTTGTTCCCTTTTTACTAAATACCATAAGAGAGAGACGGCAAAGATTCTTTGAAGAATTCTTTGGTCTTTCCTACAGAAAATAATTTCTTTTTAACTGTTATGTCCTCAAATCCTGCTGGTATTGTGGCTTCTGGACTATTTTGCATCTGTATCAGGAGTACAAAGTAGCCAATGTCCTTAAATGCACCTTTTATACAATATAAAGAATATTTGCTATTACTGTGCTATTACAGTCAGGCAGAAACCAATGTGGGGTAGCTGTTAAATGCAAATTTATTCTATAAAAATGTATTCTTACTCAGCATACTGGATATTTCTAACATGGTAATATACATATACATTTATTTCCAATAAGGTAAAACTGAAGAAGGCAAAGTACTTGTATCATCCTGCTCAATTTCTAGCAAGAACTAAAAGGGAAAACCTCAAGTGGGCAGAAATTACCACCCTGTTGTTTAGATTTCCTTGAAGAGACTCACAACAGGGGACCTGGGAACATCTTTGCCAATTCACAGCACATCTCATTAAGCACAGTTTGAAGACTTATTTTCAGCAGGTATTAAGTTTCACTTAAATTTCATCCTGATTGCTTTGCTTATCATTTCCAACGATCTTTCAGCAAACCTGGGACTCCTACTCAGACCATGACATGACAGCCTGCAGTGCCTACAAAGGCACATTCTTCAGCTTATGTTCTGCACAGCAGCTGCGAACAAACTACTTGTGCAACAAGTGGTTCTTTCCAGAAGACTTTCACTATTCCCATTCACTCTTGAACATGACACTAAGCAGAGCCTCCTCGAGCAAGTTTCTCCCAGAGGGAGCAACCATACTCCCCAAAACATGGCCTGTAAACCATACATTCTCTATCCTCAGAGACAGGAGTGAAAGGCATGGAGGTGGCTGGGCCATCCATCACTGGGAGCTCTGGAGTACCAGCAATGGCTAATGCCTGGCAAGGCATCCCCCTTTCTCCCACTGCACATACATACCACATCCCCATGCCACGGCTTCCCTCCATCCAGCATACCCCTATATGTACATATACTGCTCTCTGTTCCTTCAATACACCTCCAAACCTCCACCCCTTTCCTTCTCTTCAAACCCCCACTGCGCAGATGGAAAGCAAATGGGGGGGGGGGCAAGGAGGGGCGTTGCCAACGGACTTATTGGGAACATCTGAATCATCTCAGCATCCAACTGTAACACAAGCGTGAGACAGCCCAAACCCGGGCCAGCC